>NW_015515601.1:0-1435 GCF_001515645.1 Sinocyclocheilus grahami | reverse complement strand
ATACAAGAAAACAACATCTGCATCACTTTAAAACTTCCAGAGGAAATTCTAAACACAAGGAATTTGTTCGTAGTTTTCAGCTTAGCACTGAAAGGTTATTCCTGCCGTCCCGGATGATCAGTGTGTCTGTATGGCGCCCCCTGAAGGAAGAGCAGGTGTCTGCAGGAGGCAGGGGCTGATGGTATGCATGTAATGCTATGTGGAAAGTGTGACTGTGTTCGATTTAAATGCTTTCAGATGCATGAACCAGCGGGCTGTTTTCTCCATTCCTATGCAACAGGGCATGCCTCCCACTTCTCTCCTAGCAACAGCGAACGAATCCCCCGCCGAAAGCCCTTCTCTCAATGTGTTTTTGGACACTGATTCATTAATTTATAGTAATCCTTCAGAACATCAGGCATGTGTTAGACACACATGTATGCAGACCATAACTCATAAACAATGCAAAGTTAAAGTGAAGGGGGAAAAAATGCACATAATTGCAAAAAAAGTAAAAACAGATGAAGTGTGTTCTTGCCACATATGCAGCTGAACGTCATGTGCCTGTAACTTCTTTGAAATTCAGTGTGTTTGCGGTGTTTGGTGAGTTGCACAAGCATCTATTTGAATCAACTTTGTAGATCAAAGCTGAGATCAGATTTCAATCACCTATCCACGATCAAGAGTTTAAAAATTAAAGCGTCTACACAGCAACACATGTGAGCTGTTTACCGCCAAGAGCAATACTGCAGACTTTCAATCAGGCAGCACTCAAGAACTGACTCATCTTTATGCTGAGATGAAGGGTCATGCATGTTTCTTCAACTATGAACATGTTTGACACCACTTCGTGATTTTTAGAAAATCAACTCTTCAAACTCTCAATAGTTTATATAATTTGTCTACTAACAATGAAGAAATATGTCAACATTTCACCATATCTCCTGTGATATAAAGTATTATGTTTGATCACAAAACTAAATCCATAGCTAGCACTGGATGTATCCTAAACCAAAACCAAAATAAATATAAATGAATGAATGAATAAAATGAAATGATACAAAATAAAAATATTATCTCTTTATAACAGGCAAAACTGTTGTTTATGATGAAAATAGAACTACAAGTGAGACATTCTAAAATGTAAATAACTGTACACAAATTTATGCAAATAATTTCACGCAATAAATACCAAAATGGTTTATGCTTATTTCCCTCTTAGATCAGTATTGTTTTAAACACTAATATAGATAAAACAATAACATTACACAATCTTTACGGAAAAGTTATTTGAAAAAGTTAATAAAAAATATTAAGGCGCTGAATTTTAAAGATTGAATTTGAATAATTCAACAAAAATTGACATTTTAAATACAAAGTGGAAAAGAAACCACAAAAAGTGATAAGAGTAATCAGCTGAAGAAACATCCTCATATTCATGTTCTGGGGGGAAAAA
>NW_015515600.1:2149-5257 GCF_001515645.1 Sinocyclocheilus grahami | reverse complement strand
TGCATGTCGTAGAAAGGACTCAGGCTTCTAGATAATTGCCGTCAAGCTTACTGGGCCAGAGGTTGTCACCTGGAGGACACCAACTTTTACTTTTGTGGTAGTCCTTGGTCCCTTCAGGGTGCATTGCTCTGGAGGCCAGCACCCAAGAGATGTGATGTAAATGTTTGGTGGGTTACAACCAACTCTACTGAGGAAAGAAATAGCTTAGACTAGCCTACAGTGGTTCGCTGGACCTAGCTGACCAAAAATCTGGTCAGGCTGGTTTGTTTTGATCATTTGAGAGGGGTTTGGATACTTGTCAGCTGGGTTGACCATCAAAACTGAACATCAACTTGGAAAACCAGCTTAACCAGTTTTAACCAACCTAAGATATCCACTTTCAGGCCCACATAGAATCAGATCACTGTGAAAAAGAAATAGAACATTTGTCATTCCCAAAATTCTGTTGCATTGTTTTTGTTTTAAATTAAACATTTTGGCTAATTTGATTATGCTCTTAGCTACCAACAAGAGTGTAGCGCTGTACTGAACACATTTTACCCTATTTAAATACATTCTACAGAATCCCACAGTTTTTCAGGTAAAATCAATGAAACTGCAAAAAATGATTTTCTTATTCAGTATTTTGTCTTTTCCACTTCAAATTTTTAAAATATATTTATTTGAGAAGCAAAATGACATAAGATATTAAGTTTAGAGTTTTTGCTTACAACAAGAAACAATTAGCCAGTTGGGTATATAAAACATATTTTTCCAGTTGAATTAAGTTATATTTTTTCCTGCTTTAAACAAAAACTCACTTAATTCGTATTTCTTTTAGAAAACAAGACTTGTCAAGATATAAAAAAAAAAATATTTTTTTTTGCTTAGATGTACAGTATTTAGATATTTGCACTGGACAACAGGACAAAATACTAAGCAAGAAAATATTTTTTTGCAGTGAAAACGCATCTGCACGTTCGGTCTGGGCCTGGTTAGCAGCACTGCTAATGCTTAGATCATGTAAGCTGCTTTGCCACATGTTCAGGATTAAGAGTAATAGTGAGTTTACAGGTGCTTCCAGTTAAACTTTTGATACATTAGCTGTGAAACTATGAATGTTCCCCATGGCTAAAAATGTTGGCACATTCGAAACAGCCCATATAAAAAGTGAAGACGTATTATGTTAAATTGATTTAAAGTGATTTACCATTCGCTTTTCCACTTTGTCACCTGGATCTGTAGGTTTAGATTTACGCTCGGTGATACAAAACAGGCACAATGGTTCATTAAAATTCACGAAACGTACTCGCACCCCATCACACGAACACATAAGCGAAACAATCGTGTGGAACAATAAACAATCGGAGCGAGGGCAGCTATGCATGCACTATCTGCCAAAGCTTTTCTGCCACAACTTGAGGCTGATGTGTGACGTTCATATGGCACTAACTATGTTCTTCTGTCAACAAAAGAAAAACCTCCACCCTGTCCCAGCTGAGGGACACGCTGCCGCCAGATCTATGAAACTCCTGGCAAAGATTCCCAAGGATGCCGAGGCCACTGTGGTCTTAGTGGGTAAGCAAAGTAGCGTTTCGTTCCAGCGTTTGTTGTTTTCAGGTCCAGAGATGATGTTGAGTCATCGCACCAGAGTTTTTCAATAATGTCTCAGTCAGTTGAAGATGAATGCTTTCGGTTGTGTTTGATTTCTGTCACTGGATCCCTGTTTGTGTGGTTTGATTTTTTACCGCAATAAATGTGTTTATAGGGTGTGTGGAGTTCTTAGAGAAGCCTGCGATGGCCTTTGTCCGGCTCAACGAGGCTGTGCTGCTGGAGTCTGTTCTGGAAGTCCCCGTCCCCGTTCGGTTTATCTTTGTGCTGCTGGGCCCCACGCAGACCAACATGGACTATCATGAGATTGGACGCTCCTTCTCCACCCTCATGTCCGATAAGGTTCATCTTACATGCAATATATATCACGGTTTGTAGATTATTAGGGCCAAGTAACAAATATGTGAAGAGACCAATTCTATCTCATTGTTTTCTGCTGTTTAGTTTCTTTTTCAGAAAATTTCGGGGTCAGTTTTTCTGAAATCTTATAACGCAGTGGTTCTCAACCTTTTTGAGTCCAAGGCTGGCCATTGTCCACAACAATATTCGAGGCCCCATGACTTTTCCATTTGTTCGTTAGATCACACTTTATTTTAAGGTCCAATTCTCGCTATTACCAAACCATTAACTATGACTTTTGCCTCTGTAAACTCCTAATTTGCTGCTTATTAATAGTTAGTAAGGTAGTTGTTAAGTTTAGGTATTGATTAGGATTGGGGATGTAGAATATGGTTAAAAATAATAGTATATTTTTCTGTTTATTTTATCATTTTTGTTTTCAATATTATGTTTCCGGACTATGTGTTTAATATTTAACATGGTATCTCTTTAAGAGAATAGGATGGTGATGTTTAGAGGATATAGTATAGTATTTAAGCCTATAGGGGGCATAACTTCCTTTGTGATCCGGTGTGGATGATCTTGATGTTTAGCTGTTGCTTTGTCCTGTGAAAAAAAATATCTTGGCTCACTGGTTGCGAACCACTGTTACAGTGCCAAAAATGGCTCAACATTGTATTTTTGTTTTTGCTTTTTCTTATGATTCACTGGGTCATGGTGTTCAGTTCAGACTAGATCTTTTGCCATTTTGGATTTTAACAAATAATATTTTCACTAACACCTATAAATTTTATCCAATCTTCTCCAGAATAGTGACTGAATAGAGACCAAGCCACACAATCTCAAAATGGATTTTTTTTCTCATTGTTCTGTGAACCTGTAATGAATTGTGGTGGGACTGGCCAACAGGAATGGACGATATACAGTGGGTACGGAAAGTATTCAGACCCCCTTACATTTTTCACTCTTTGTTATATTGCAGCCATTTGCTAAAATCATTTAAGTAATTTTTTTTTCCTCATTAATGTACACACAGCACCCCATATTGACAGAAAAACACAGAATTGTTGACATTTTTGCAGATTTATTAAAAAAGAAAAACTGAAATATCACATGGTCCTAAGTATTCAGACCCTTTGCTCAGTATTTAGTAGAAGCACCCTTTTGATCGAATACAGC
>NW_015515600.1:0-2017 GCF_001515645.1 Sinocyclocheilus grahami | reverse complement strand
AATATTAACAGCAATTATTATATGATGCAATCAAACTTATAGCAAAATGTGGTAGTTCTTAGAGCTGGCCGTCCGGCCAAACTGAGCTATCGGGGGCGAAGAGCCTTGGTGAGAGAGGTAAAGAAGAACCCAAAGATCATTGTGGCTGAGCTCCAGAGATGCAGTCGGGAGATGGGAGAAAGTTGTAGAAAGTCAACCATCACTGCAGCCCTCCACCAGTCGGGGCTTTATGGCAGAGTGGCCCGACGGAAGCCTCTCCTCGGTGCAAGACACATGAAAGCCCGCATGGAGTTTGCTAAAAAACACCTGAATAAGATTCTCTGGTCTGATGAGACCCAGATAGAACTTTTTGGCCTTAATTCTAAGCGGTATGTGTGGAGAAAACCAGGCACTGCTCATCACCTGTCCAATACAGTCCCAACAGTGAAGCATGGTGGTGGCAGCATCATGCTGTGGGGGTGTTTTTCAGCTGCAGGGACAGGATGACTGGTTGCAATCGAGGGAAAGATGAATGCGGCCAAGTACATGGATATCCTGGATGAAAACCTTCTCCAGAGTGCTCAGGACCTCAGATTGGGCCGAAGGTTTACCTTCCAACAATACAATGACCCTAATCACTCTGCTAAAATAACGAAGGAGTGGCTTCACAACAACTCTGTGACTGTTCTTGAATGGCCCAGCCAGAGCCCTGACTTAAACCCAATTGAGCATCTCTGGAGAGACCTAAAAATGGCTGTCCACCAACGTTTACCATCCAACCTGACAGAACTGGAGAGGATCTGCAAGGAGGAATGGCAGAGGATCCCCAAATCCAGGTGTGAAAAACTTGTTGCATCTTTCCCAAAAAGACTCATGGCTATATTAGATCAAAAGGGTGCTTCTACTAAATACTGAGCAAAGGGTCTGAATACTTAGGACCATGTGATATTTCAGTTTTTCTTTTTTAATAAATATGCAAAAATGTCAACAATTCTGTGTTTTTCTGTCAATATGGGGTGCTGTGTGTACATTAATGAGGAAAAAAAAATAACTTAAATGATTTTAGCAAATGGCTGCAATCTAACAAAGAGTGAAAAATTTAAGGGGGTCTGAATACTTTCCGTACCCACTGTATATCTCTGCAGTGCTTAGGCCAGAGGTGCTCATTCCTGTTCCTTTAGATCTACCTTCCTGCAAAGTTCTCCAAACACACCTAAACCAGTTATTTAGGTTCTCCAGGAACAGAAATGAGCACCCTGGGCTTAGGCAAATTTGGGGGGAAAACTAGAGTATCAGTGCCATCATGTCTAAGAGTGCGTAGTTCTTGTTTCATTACATAAAAAATGAAATCCAAATGCCTTGTCTTGAAATTACACTTCTGGTTTGGAGTCAGTTTTAAGTCACGTTTTGCCTTATTACCTGTCCACCATTTTGAATTTGATTGAAAATAGTTTTTCATTGGTACTTCTGCAAATTTTGC
Organism: Sinocyclocheilus grahami; assembly: GCF_001515645.1. Taxonomy (NCBI): domain Eukaryota; kingdom Metazoa; phylum Chordata; class Actinopteri; order Cypriniformes; family Cyprinidae; genus Sinocyclocheilus; species Sinocyclocheilus grahami. Next base: position 558 of record NW_015515600.1, on the reverse strand, counting down.
CCAATCGTCAAAGTTGGGTCAGATGATCTCCGGACCAAACCACACAAAGGTCACTGAATGGATTTTTTTATCTTCTTTCCCATTCTCCAATAAATCTGTAAGGAATTTTATTGCAAAGCCGCAAAGTAAAATGTACATGTATTTCTCTAATTTGGCAAACTGAAACAAAACTTTGTGGGTATCAGTGGCATTATATACTAAAAGAGCTTTTAATCAGTTTTATGAAAAAAAAAAAGTTACTTCACAATGACCAAAATTATGATTCTGGTTTGCTTATATTATTCCATTCTAAGTTGTCAAGTTTCAACTTATAACCTTAATTGAATTTAATTGAATTTAATATGTACATTTTTGAGAAGATTGGAGATAATGAGTTCAGATGATCTTTAGACCAAGTCTTCAGACCAAGTTTTATTTTCAACCCCATTCTACAAATCAGATGACCGTGCTAAAAAATAGGAAGGAAGACTTTGTCTTGGCTTAGCTGTTGAATATTGATATGATGAGAAGTTTCAGGACTGCAACCTACTGGTCAAAAGTTGTTAAAATGATAAATTG
>NW_015515599.1:4294-5258 GCF_001515645.1 Sinocyclocheilus grahami | reverse complement strand
GAGAAAAACGTTGGATTATGCAACAGACATGCAACTCGTTGTCTCAATGCAGTTAATTTAAAAAACCATCGGTATCGGCCCTTTTCTCCCTATTTCCGATATGCCGATGGCTTTAAAATAATAAAAAGTCGGATGATAAATATCAGCGACCGATACATCGGTGCATCCCTAGCATCAAGTGTTCTAGTCATTACAGTCTGTTTTCACAGACACTGCGTTGTGTTTATCACATGTGCACAGAAACACACAGTATTGCTTTTGCCACAGATGGATGTTTTCATATTAACCCTCATTCTCATAGCTTTAAAGTTAAGAAAAGCACTGCTGCTTTAAAATGTTGACATTTTAATGCATCTTAATGGCTCTTCTGACATGAAGGCTGGTTCAAAAGTTTGGCAGCATAATTATTGCCTATTAAAATACCTTTTTGCCAAATTGTAAGGCAAAATGCATTGCATGTAAGCTTAGTGTAGAAGTCTGAAATGATGGAAGTCTTATTTAAAATACAAGTATTGTTTTTAAAAAAGTGTTTAAATGAGCAAGCCTCTTTCAGCATCTTGTGCCATAAGTATTGCATTAAAAATTAAGTTCAACTTTTGTCATGCTGCAGATCAGTGTCAATTTTAATTTACTGCTACTATCAGAGGAACATCAGAAACATTTTTTGCTTATTAAAGTAAACGTGTCTTGCGTATAGATACAGTATTTGAATATGAAATTATTTGAGTATCTTCTGTTTAGTTTTGCTCTCTGTCTGGTTGTTTGTTGTGCTAGAACATGTCCTTAAGCTGCACTCATACACAAACTTACTTACAATATAAAGCTTTATACTTCATATCACACATGAATCACACATTCAACTCAAAATATAAATGGCCATAAAGTATGTATTTACCGGAATCTATATAGAAGCACTTTATTATAGTTCTGTGCAACATAAAACACCAGAACATGGTGATCTGAT
>NW_015515599.1:2225-3074 GCF_001515645.1 Sinocyclocheilus grahami | reverse complement strand
GCGATTAATCGCGATTAATCGTGTTTCCTTTTTAATTCTTAAAGCAACTTTGAGGTTCTGAAAGGCACTATATGAAAATAAATAATAATTATTATTATTAAGAGTTTTTTTTTACGTATCTGTTTTATTGATCTATGCTTTACCTGACATATTAACATGTGTTGAGGTATAGTTGACAATAAAGTTGATCAAAATCACATCAGGGCTATTTTCTCACCAATTAACAAATTGATAGATGATTCTTATGAGAACAGGAGTGTTTGTATTGGTTGTTTTGTCTCATTATTGCTGTTATAGTCATCTTAGTAGTAGTAGCAATACTCTTTGTGCTTGCTGTCTCTCAGGGTCAGAGCTTTTAGGAATCTGTGATAATGTAAAGAGTCTTTCAGAGGGTTTATGCGTTTATAACTCTTCTCGCAGGAGCACTTTAATTATTACTCAGTGGACAGCACTCTGGGCCACCTGGTCTTCTCGGTGAAGTATGATGTGATTGGAGACCAGGAGCACCTTCGACTGTTGCTTAGGTACGTCAAACACACACTCTTGACTATTCCCAGATGAAAAAAGTATTGCTTTGATGTTTTGAATGCTGTGTTTCTTTAATAACTTTGTTACAGATGTTCCTGACATACCTTAGGAGGTATATAACAATAAATTGTTGATATACAGTATTGTAAAAGTATAGAGTCTAGGAACAAACCCTTATTCCCTTTCAATGCTACTTCCATTCGATTTACAAATCCTTCCTCAATTGAAATCCAGTTCAAGAAATTGAATTGGAATTTAAAAGATATTCTCAATTTAGTTCTGAATGGTGCACAAATCTGTCACAGACACTTTTCTTTTTAA
>NW_015515599.1:0-441 GCF_001515645.1 Sinocyclocheilus grahami | reverse complement strand
TCGCGCATTCGCAGTTACTCCACCGGCCTCGCTCTGTTCCCACGGTTCTCGGCCCCGCCCCTCTCGTTACAGTTATCTTATTATATTATAATTTCCCTTTGATTTCTGGTCAATGTCAGAGTTATATGTTGAGTAATGAATTGTTTGAATAGAATGTTGTCCCAGGCCCAACGAAGGGGTGTTTGTACAGCTGGTATGTTTAGAGTTTGAAAATATTAATGAAGTAATTCAGAGCTTTTTGACCTCCTTTTGTAATACAGCTTTCGTGGTGGCCTGGATGTGACACATGGTCAGACTGGAATTGAGTCAGTCTACCACAACTTCCACAATAAAGAGATAATGTTCCACGTGTCCACTAAGCTGCCGTATACTGAAGGTGATTCCCAGCAGGTAAGACCTTGTATTGTCCTGCTTTGTTTTTTGTTTTGTTTTGTTTTGTTT
>NW_015515598.1:4210-5258 GCF_001515645.1 Sinocyclocheilus grahami | reverse complement strand
TATCTATCTATCTGGCACCTCCCTCCCAGTTTGTTGATGTCGCACAACATCAGGTCCACACTACACATCTCACCTAATCAAAGGCAGCTCTGAGAGAAGGTAAGCTGTCTGTCATCAGTGGGGCAGTGAGACATGTGTGCTTGGATGCTTTGGCTGCCGGTGTTTTAAACCGATCCTGCTAATAGCATGTCCATGATCATGTGTAGGGCAGCTCTAATGAAAGACGACACTAAAACAGCAGGAGTGCCACAGCAGAGCAGTCCAGCAGCATTATAGCCTGCGCTTCATTGGAGTTTACACAAACACAGATGGACGCCCAGGTGCGCACTTCAGTACATGACGCAACGCTTACATGAAAACCCTTTGGATCAAGTGAATGAAGAATACGGTTTTAAATGCACATAGATTGATGCAGTTGTGTTAATGACAAGACTCACCATCATCTCTTTCTCTCACACACAGCACAAGCGACTGAGAAACGGACTGTTTCCTTTTTAAAAAACTATATGTCTAATAAAACAATACTGTCAAGAAAAATAAATGTCTGATAAAGAAATTGGTCTAAACAACATACTGTAGTCTTTTTTTAAAGTTACATTTATGTTTGTGCGTGAAAGAGAATGTTGCACTTTTTTTCTAGAGCTGAAATTTTGAGTTGAAGTTTGACAGCTGAAGGAAACCGCAGCAAGAGAACAGTGTTTAAAGTAAAATGATTCAGAAAAGGAGAATAAAAGCAGAGGAATGAGAGAGAGAGGAGGAAGCATCATCAGAATGATGTCACTGGCAGACAGATTTAGCATATTGTGAATGATTTATGAATATTTTATTACTGTAAGTCAATGCAGATGTAGAACAGTATAAAACCAGGGGAAAACGTACACTTAACTCTTGTGCTGAACAGAATAAAAGACTTTAACACAGTGCTGCATTCTGGACTCCTGCTTGTAGACTATAACATTGTACCTTTTAAAGAACAATTCGTTTGCTGTTCTGCGATGGACAGGTGGGCGGGGCTTGTGAGCGGATCAGGGTGAGGCTGGAAGTCACA
>NW_015515598.1:1900-2546 GCF_001515645.1 Sinocyclocheilus grahami | reverse complement strand
GTGTGTGTGTGTGTGTGTGTGTGTGTGTTTCACCCCTTAAGCACATTTTTGTGATTGTGTGTGGCTCTTGTCTTGGGTAAATGAGGTGCTCCATGATAAGCAGATAACACTAATTAGTTCTCCACCCATTTACTTGTTAAGTGTGTTTGTGTGGATTTCTAGGCCGAGGTAATACTCCATCCCACCCGCAGCTTCTGCCCGCTGGCCGTGTTAACAGCTCATTTCAGCAGAAGTAGCCCAATTTAAGCCTAATTAATTATGCCAAGTGAGGCTCCATGGCAAAGACTGGAAATAATGTGAAGAGACACTTCATACATGAACTCGGCTTATCCGATCATAACTAAACAAATACCAGATAATTAATAAGCATATTGTGCATACAATTAGCATTTGATTGCTTTTGTAATTGTTTAATCTGTCTGTATTCACAATCTGTTTGGTCTGGTTGGTTTGCAGAAAAAACTAAAAATAATGACAGCTACAGCATTTTAATTTATGATAATTAACCTATTACCTTTTATTGATTTCACACATTTGCACATTTGTAAGGTTTTGCATGTTAAATAATGTTTGGAAAAACATTCATTCAAACATTTAAAAACATTGTTTTAATTTATCATTTTATTTGATTAAATTTAGTATTTTA
>NW_015515598.1:0-442 GCF_001515645.1 Sinocyclocheilus grahami | reverse complement strand
AATTAAAACCAATTAAATTTAAAATATCTAAAACAGCCATGTTTTACTTTTAATTTTTATTTAATTTAAATTTAATATTTTTAATATTATTTAAGGTTTTGCATATTTAACAATATTTTAACAAACAATAACATGAAACTGTCACACTGAAAACAACTAAAAATTTGAATAAATCAAAGGTTCTATAAAAGTGATCATAGAACCTTTGAATTAATTAAAGTTTTAGAAGGACAATTAAATTAAAACATTTTTCAAATCAGCCATAATGCTTTGCAGTTTAAAGGAGAAATGAAAACCACAGAAATGTTGGATTAAAAGCCAATTAAGAAAGTGTTTTACTCTGATCTGCTCCAGCCTCATTCACTGTCTGAAGTATCGATCCATAAGTCAATAAGTGACACACACACACACACACACACACGCACACACACACGCACACACA
>NW_015515597.1:5019-5258 GCF_001515645.1 Sinocyclocheilus grahami | reverse complement strand
TTGTACAGTGTCCCAACTTTTTTGGAATTGGGTTTGTACATAATCAACTGTGTAGCCTCCATTGCTTACATCCATTCGGCTCAAAATCGGACGAAAATCGCAGTGTATAACAGGTATTGTGCCCAATTTCGACCACCTGCCAAATTATTACCCCCCTCGTTGAAACCACTACTTGATTGCCTAATCCTAACCCCTCCCCCACACCTAATCCTAAACCTACCAATACTAGGGGGTAATAA
>NW_015515597.1:0-898 GCF_001515645.1 Sinocyclocheilus grahami | reverse complement strand
TTTTTTTTTTTTTTCAAGCTCCAAAAAAGTTTATTTCATTGTCTCTACTTCACAAGTAAATCCATACCCATAAAGAAATTATTACAACCGATCTGAAAGTGCCAAAAATATGCTGCCCGCATTTCTGATTCCACAGGTATACATATTGGAAATATTTCAAATGCCATTTTATCAAATAGAAAAACAAACAGGACAGATCATTTCAGTACAGATTTCAGAGTGAAGAACAAGCATTACATTTCACACAAATAAAACTGATTAAAGGAAGTCATCACTGGAAGTGAACTTAGAAAGAGGGGAGAAAGTACAATATGTGTATTTAGAGAAAGCATGTCTTCTTATTCAGAGTCCAAAGAGTGGAGGGGACAGTAAATGTTTAGGAAGGGTCTACGGTGTGCCAGGTACGTTATTACAGCTATCGAGAGACAGATGAAGGACTGCTCAAGTTTTTCTGTTCACTTCCTGAGGTGTCTGCTGTGTCTCCTGTATATGAATATACAAAACAATGGTAGTAATAATATAAAAAATAATAATAGAAAAAAATAGGAATTAAAAAAAAAAAAGTAGAGGAGAGACAGAGACAAAAAAGTCTTGTCAGTCAAGTGCAGCAGATCTTCCATCCAAACAATCAGCTTTTCTTTACATAATCGTGCACCAAGATATTGTTTATGAAGAATAAAAGCATAATATAATTTAATTTAATTTAAAATAAGATAATTAAATCAATAAATGAAACAGAAATTACATGTCTCAATTTATTTTGTATTATAAAAAAACTATTAATTAAATCTATTATATGTACACATTTTGCAGAGCAAAATAATAGATAGAATAATAATAATAGATAATTGATAGACAGACAGACAGACAGACAGACAGACAGTCAGACAGACAGTCA
>NW_015515596.1:4652-5259 GCF_001515645.1 Sinocyclocheilus grahami | reverse complement strand
CTGATAAAAACAAGACTGAACCAACTTCTTGACATGAAATTCAAAATTTGAATTAGTATCAAAATAAACACCCAAATGTCTTACTATCTGCTTATTGTTCGGAAAATAATAAGATGCTCTAATGAAACATCACATTGAAACTCCTCCTTTAGTAAATGGATTCTGTAAAAACAATGAGTCCATTTGAGAAGTTGACGGCTCATTAGGAAATGATGAAAAAGTATTTTGAAATAAAACTGCAAGCTTGTAAATAATTTAAAAAATGTGAACTAGGTAGAGCAAATATCTGTTGTAACTGCTGAAATGTTGGAAAACACTTGTTAATAAACACATTTTGAAAGGAGAATATCCCTTTATTGGACCAGGTCTGAAATATTGAGTCAGTTTGGGAAGGGAGAAACTTCCCAACTCAATCCGATCGAAGACCTTTTCTTTTCTGCATCCATAGAAAGAAGAACCTCGGGCTGACTGGGATTGGGGATTATAATAAGGAAGCATAATTTAGACTACTGAGAAGTGCACAAGCAGAACCAAAATGGGCGTTTACCAATCAGTGCGCATTTTCAAACTACATTACAACTGGTGTTTTTCAACCATTTTTTTTTTT
>NW_015515596.1:0-3951 GCF_001515645.1 Sinocyclocheilus grahami | reverse complement strand
CACCTGGTGATAAACCTCTTGGAGTGATCTGATATCTATTTCAACAGATGAGGACTTTTAAGACTCAGTGCTCTACAGTGAACTCGGCTTCAAACAGAATTATGTAAATTTTTGCAAAGTCTCACTGTCTGTTTGTTTTAAAGACTATAATCTTTTTAAACAGACGAGCCAGCATAGTTTTGAAGAATACAAGTGTATTATTATAATAATTACAAAGCAATTGTGAAGTTTATATGTAGTATGGGATCTAAAACGTGTCTGCGGAATGTGTTGAGTGATATTTCTGTCATACAGTTGGAGTTTCCATCTGTTTTATTGCTAAACACTGTTGCTAGAGAGCACAACAGGTGAGAAAACACAGAGATTACAGCAACAGAAGTGATAGTCAGGGTTCATCTTAATTTCTTACAGTTCTTGTACTTGCAATAAACGCCTATATTGAAAGAGTGTCATGTTTCTCTGCTCATTCCAAGGATTTAGTGAAAGATCTGGGTCAGGTGCATGCTGTATATTGCACCAAATGTCCCCACAAGGACAGATAAAAATTAAATTACCTACACTGTGGGACCAGTTAACATATACAAAATCCTTTTTTAATTAAAATGCATAAATATTTTGGTAATAGCTAGGTTATGTAAGGGGATCGAAAGCATCATTAGCTCAATATAAGAATAATTCAGGTCACCATGATAGAATGTTAGAAAAACAAATATGTGTGTGTGTTGATTGTGGGGGAGGGAAGGAGAAGGGGTGTTGGGATTTGACAATCTCATTGGCTTGAAAAAAGATCTGCTTCCTTAAAGAGAATGGAGAAGCCATATGGGAAACCTATATAAACCCAACTAATGTTATAAGCTGATACTCCTTCCCTCTCATCACCTTGAACGTCCTGCTGTGCACTGAAAGGTGAGTCTCTATTATTCTGTCCATCTCTAACATTAGAACATGCCACAGATCTTCAGAAGATCTCAATCATACTGAGCAACCATACTCAGCCAAGAAATTAGAGCAATAAGCAAGATAATAATATGCTTTATAATGTACTGTATATTGGAGGAAGATACTAGAGACAAAACAGCGGCTGTTGCCTAATATAATACTGTGTTAATAAGAGATAATGGATATGGTTTGATGTCTTCTTCATGGATAAATTATGATAAATTTTAACTTTAAACTGTAATGTCAAATGCTCAGAAAGCTTTTATTAGACCCCAAATTTGACATATTTGTAATATTTGTTTTTGGGGTCTATTTGAGTTGGCTATATTTAATTCATTGTAAAAAAAAAAAGTATTATGAATCTCATTAAGCACATGCTCACAGTTAAATATTTCCTGACTTACTTCATCAGCACCTGTTGTTTAAAAAAACAGCATTTGGGGTTGCTGGAATAATTCAATTAAAATACTGTAAAATGTAAACAAATGTACAGGCCTGTAAATTTTACAGTTTAAAATGGATGTAAATTACAAAAAAAATGGGCAAAAAAAACAGTAACCATTTCAACCAGTAAATCCAACAGCCATTTTCTGTTAAATTACCATAACCAAGCTGCTACTAAAATCTGTTTTGATTTTTTTTAACATAAAGACATAAGGTGCACAGTGTCGTACACACAAATACAAAATACCATCATGGTAACACACATGACATTAAAATAATGCAATAAACAGTAATTTATCAACATAAGATGTAACATAAAACCATAGTTTTAACTAAATACCATCAAATGTGAAGTATCATGCAGGAAATTCTGTGAATGTCAAAATGACTTGTTCTTTTTACTTCCAAAACTGTCCATTTAACAGTTTTTTATAGTTTTTTTAAACTATAAAATTACATGAAATGTCCCAATAGATCTGTTTTAGTTTTTCACTATGTAGAGTATGGCAACTTACCGTTAACCAATTAACAGGTTTTACCATAAATCCTAGGCAATCCTTTTTCACAATGTACATATTTCCTTCATACACCTTATGATATACGCAGGTATGAAGACCACAGCTGATTTTAGAAAACAGAATTTCCCAACTCAGTCCACGTCCAATCCAAAACCTTTTTTGGCAAGAAAAATATAGAACTAATAGAGCAGAAATTATTTTTACAGTTGTGGAGGGTTTCAGCTGTTGAAGTCGAGGAGATTCTTCAAGAGGCAGCAAGTTGTCTGTCAGCTGTCTCGCCTTCTGTATTGGTGCAGACCTTCTGCTTCCTACAAAGGAACACTAAAAAAAGAGCACAAGACAACTGCTACTCAAATTCAAACACTTCTGTGGGTCTCGACACACACACACCCATCTCTCTTTCACATTATCCCAGCCAAATTTAGACCTGCTGCAGGACCGATGACTGAATGCAAATTGTTTCCATTAGATTGAAGGCAGTAACACCCCCACCTGCCACCCACAGGCATCTTCACCTTCACAGAGGTCGCCACAAAGAGCCCGGCAAGATGTCAGAGTAAGTATTGAGTTACAACATCATGATGTTTGTGTGGTGTGAAAAAGGTCAAGTCACTAAGTCCTTGATTACTGAACTCAGCAAACACATTTAGCATCATGATCATTTTGTATTTATACTAGCATAAATGCTATTATTACTATTATTAAAAGTATTTTAGCATGGATGTTCCATCTGTTTCTCCCAACCATAATCACCCCAACCACTTAATGATGCACTGTTCTGCACTCTATGAAATTGTAAACATTTGCTTTCTGATAGGAAAAAGATGTCGTCGAGCCGCAGGCAAAATCTGAAGGTGAGGTCATGGCTTTCGTCATGTGATCTGAGCTATATGAACTGTCAGTGACTCTCTTGTTGAATGCTGTCTATGCTGCGTCTTTGTCTTTGTGCTCCAGAGCTTGTTGCTTCAGATTGCTCATGGCCTTTTGGAGGAAGAGGCAGCTGAGGCTGAGCAAGAAAAACAGAGATTCATGGATGAGAACTGCCCTGTTCTCTCATTGCCTGGAAGCATGCAGGAAATACAGGTACACACACACACACTGACTTCCATGTTTATGGAGATGTTCTATCCACCTTTTTCTTGCCGTAAAAATGGGCTCGGCCATTTGTAAATTCTATGAGTCTGGCTTCCGGTCTCATCCACATCCAGCTATTTTTAGCTGTACAAAACAGTTAGTTTTGCTATTTGATTTTGAAAATTTGTGTGTCTTACCATATTATTTCAATGTATTATCTTAATTATGAACACACTGGTTTGTAGTGCAAACAGTTTTACCATTTACTACACTTTGTTATTCCTCTCGTTATTTACAGTGGCTAATGAACCGGAAGTCTGGCACATTCACAGAAAATGGCTTACTTCCGCGTTGAAAAATAAGGTGGATTTTTTTTTACCTGTATTCTCACCAATACTGTGTGAATGCAAGGTTATCTATAAATTTAAAGTCCTTTTCTTTTATATAGCTGTATGTTTTGTTAAAGGTGACTATAAAACCTCCAGTTCCCTTTCATGGGAACTTCGCAGTTTTACCATTTACTGCATGTTGTTATTCTTCTCGTTATTTACCTATAGTGGCTAATGAACCAGAAGTCTTGCCCATAGGCTTACTTCCGCATTGAAGAAAAAGGTGGATAGACGTAATGGTTTTTCTACTGTACAAACTGTATTTTCTTCCCCCATTACCCTAACGCAACCACTAAACCTAATCCTCACACAAAACTTTCTGCCTTTTTGGGGACCAATAAATCGAATCGGCTATTCGTGTATCTTTGTGTAAAGGAGCTGTGTAGGATGTTGCACCAGCAGATTGACGCTGTTGATGAACAAAGATATGATATGGAGAGCAAAGTGGCCAAGTCAAACAAGGAGGTACTTTTGTTCTGTTTTACTAGATAATGTATTTAACTGACGTAACTTCTAAAATCTAAACTTTATTCTTGATTTCCTAAGATTGAAGATCTGAAGATAAAGGTTCAGGACCTGAAAGGTAA
>NW_015515595.1:4333-5259 GCF_001515645.1 Sinocyclocheilus grahami | reverse complement strand
AACAGATGCAAAATGAAACTTTAGAGGAGGTGTCCATCCCAGTGTAGATTGACCCAGAGTTGACTGTAACTGATTTAACATTGTATTAAAAGCGTCGCAAACTGTGACTGGCAGCTGGCTGCCACCAGATCATAAGAACTGTCATTTGGAGCAGCTACAATCATAAACTAAGGCAAATATGCTGGTCACTCTTAAAACCTGAATTAATTTGGAACCATATCAACATACAAGATCGAAATGTTTTGGCCGACACTCAAACGTTTAAAGAAAGTTACAATAACCAATAAAGTTTGAAAGACGAAAACACTAGTATAGAAATATCAGTAGCCTATATGTGTAAACATGGTCAATTTATCCAACTGTAGAGTTAGTCATTTTGCAATCTTACAATGGCTAATTTATGAGCAGTTCAGCATGGAAGGTCTCATTATCAGAAACTGATCGTTCAAACGTTATATCTAACCACATTTGTTAATAACCACCATTGGTGATTAAAAACAGACTTTCTTAAAGAAAAAAATCGACGCTCTCAAAAAGTTTGCTAGAGCTTTGCTCTTTTTTTCTAAACGAAGTTTGACACCAGTTAGGGTATCAGACCTCTAAAATGTTGGATGCTATAAATATAGAGTGAATCTAAAATATAGGACAGTGATAGAGAAAATAAAAACGTTTTAATTCAACTTAAGTTCATACACTTTATATTGAAAATATTGTTTGTTTTACATTGTGTAGCCTAGTCTATTTGACAAGTGGCCAAATGAAGTTCATCTAGTTGAGGATGTGAGTGAAGCTCAATATGGTGTCGGCGTCCGTTAACTGCTCTCTACACTGTTAAACACGAAATAAGGCGTTTACGAGATCATTATAATTACAGATGATCAATGTGACCTACATTTACCACACACACACACACACACACACACACA
>NW_015515595.1:2569-3145 GCF_001515645.1 Sinocyclocheilus grahami | reverse complement strand
ACGGTCCGGTGAACTCACCAAACTTCTGGATGCTATGCTCAGTCGGTTTTATAGCAATGTAAAGCTTCAACATCATTCCAACACTGTAGGCTATATAACCACAATAGTGCTCAGATAATTCTTAATTTAAAAGCACTTCATGTGCTAAAATGGGATTAATCTCAAAAATGGAAGAAAAAAATCCCATAACTTGTAGAGGGCAGTTTGTGGAGTTCACCATCAAAAGTCATATTATAAACTAAATTTTGGGCATGGAAATGGATCAATACTCCATTATGTTCACCAGAGCTACACAGTGAGGAAAACCCTTCTTTGATGTTCGGTGGGCTTTTCAGTGACTGAACATGTAGTTTGATTTTTAATCCAGACCAGTTTAATCCAATTTCACCTAATCTAGATTATCTGTCATTACTAGCCTACTCATCCTTCTTAGCAGAGGTTATTCAACAAGATGACAAAAACGATCAGTTAAACAGTTGTTGTTTATAGTTGGATAGCTAAATTTATAATCCATCCTACAGTTATCAATGGAGTTACTTTGTTTCCCATGTCTTGACTGACAGCTCTCATGTTGCC
>NW_015515595.1:0-406 GCF_001515645.1 Sinocyclocheilus grahami | reverse complement strand
AAATAAACAAAGGAGAGAAGGCAACCCCTCCTCTCCTCCGGGAATTTTACTATTCTGCACTTCTCTGCTTCTCTCATCCCTCTCTTCCCACAATCCTTTGTGCTCGGAATAAAGCTGCTGATTATGAAGCCCAGAGCACTGAGACTCTGCTCACCTGTCAATCAAATGGTAACCTACACACACACAAGCACACACTCAATGTCAGATACTCTGTAATACACCCCGTCTCGTATAGACATTATGACATTAACACCGTTTCCTCAACACACACGATATCAGATGGCTGAAAAGGCTTTAAATGACAATGTCTATCTTCAAATGTATTATTATTGTTTTTTGCTGTTCTCATTACTGCCACAAGAAATGAACCAACATGCCCTTGGTTTAGTTTTACAGCTAACTCTGA
>NW_015515594.1:4408-5260 GCF_001515645.1 Sinocyclocheilus grahami | reverse complement strand
GTAAATGTATCCACCCCTCCTTTCCCCCAACCCCCTGGTACCAATTTCCCTGGTGGCCCCATTGTTTCATAGAAACTCTACCCTTTGCATGAGATAGAGAAAGGAAGTAGATGGAGAGAAGACCATGAGAGATGAACAGGGCACATCAGTATGGGTGAGAAAGTATCTAAGCCAGGGAGGGAAAGAGATAAAGAGGCTGACAGAGAGAAAGGGGGGAAAAACTGTGAATACTTGAAAATCAGAGGACACTCAATCAAAATTCATTGTGGAAATTGCTTTGATGCTTCTTACTGAAAATCTCAATCTCAAAAATATAATGGATAACCTCTCTCTCTCTCTCTCTCTCTCTCTCTCATGAACGCCACAAACAAAAATGAGGTGTTTTTGACATCTCAAAAGGGATTTTATGTTTTAATGTCGAAATTAGACAATAAGGGTAAATTGTTATGTAGTGGTGGTATAGAAATGATCTACATCTGTCATTGGTATTGTTAGTTGTTAGTCAATCCAAAAAAAAAAATTCCTTTATGGTAGTCTTGCTCAGTTATATGCCCATCCATAATTATTCCTAAATTCCTTTGGAATGGTGAAGAATAATGTTAGGCTATAAAAACATAATATTGCATTCAGATTTAATTTTTATCGTTTATCACAAATGTTTACAATAAAGTGGAGATGAACTCATCCCGGTTTTATGTAATGCAGTTACAGAATATGATAATAATTAACAGAGTTTCCATTCTAAAGTTCTTTATTGTAATTGTAGCCAATAGAGGGCGCTAATATTTACATTTAAACGGAAGCTATTGAATAGATAAACAAGTAGCCTCTCAAAATTAATTCATATCTTCC
>NW_015515594.1:0-658 GCF_001515645.1 Sinocyclocheilus grahami | reverse complement strand
CATATCAAATCCATATAAATATAGTCAGTGTTAATAACCATGATTAATTTTTTTCTGTGCGCAAAAGTTAGAAAACACTGCTGTACACCATACTTTTTAATAGAAATGTATTGTTTATGTCATTTGTTTCTTTATCAGTTTTTTTCTATACATTACATTTTAATGCCAGTGTTATTCATCTACCTTGATAAGGGGCTGTTGCACTGCTGTCCCAAGAAGTAGATGGAGCTACAAGTAACTCGTTGCCTGTTAGGTCTGTGTGCTCTTGTGGATGTGCATCAGGCAACGGCTCCACTTCAGCAATGCGGTTGTTATCATCGCACACCCACTCCTGGCAGCAGCGGCCGGGCAGTTTGGTGAGGCGGCGGCGGGAACAGTGCCAGTGGGGTAGAGAGATGTGATGTGGGCACAGTGGGACGCAGCCGACTACTCCATCAACACACGTGCACTGATGCTCACAAGTTGGCTGAAAGTCCTCGCCGTGCTGATAGACCCGTCCATCCAGCTCACATGGGCGACCCTGAGCCTCAGCTAGGCCGAATTAAAAGTAATATTGCTTGATTAGCATGAGTGCCATGTATAATACATATTAGACCAGATTAAACAGGCTAAATCCAGTAAATCACATTAGACCTTTTTAAAAATGTTTTTAAAAATA
>NW_015515593.1:4544-5260 GCF_001515645.1 Sinocyclocheilus grahami | reverse complement strand
TGACAGAACTTACTGGCTATTTGTAGAAAAAGAAGGGGGGAAAAAAAGGCTCTTTTGTACTCCATTCATGAAATGTGCCTGAAAATCTGCAGATAGAGCTGAAGTTTCTGGTGGATTGAATGCTTAAATAATATTAATTCAAGTAAAAAAGTAGAGTATGGCGTGTTTTCACCTCTTTTTTCTTGCGTTCCTCCTCCTTTCTCTTCTTCTCCTCTCTTATCTGAGCCAAACGCTGTTTCTTTCGCTCAAGCTCAGCTTTCAGCTCACTTTTATCCGACATTATGCTTTACAAAACACACAGACAAAACTCAAGTTAGTGTCAGGAAGACAGAAAGCCAGTTATCATGTAGGTTTTTTCTGTAGTCTGTATTTTTTTTAATTGAAACTAATTGAAACTTTTTTTTCCATGTTAAACTGTGAAGCTGCTTTGACAATCTGTATTTTGTAAAGTGCTACAGAAATAAATGTAACTCGACTTGATAAAAAGAGAATATGGGGCTCATACTCAAGGAGAAAAACACCCAAACTGAGCAAAATAAAGCAATTTGGTGCAGATGGTATTTATATGGCCAAAAAGTAAGATGAAATTCTGATAGCTTGGAATGTAGGCTAATTCAATGATCTTAATAACAATATAACAACATATTATAATTAGGGATGCACCGATATGTAAATTTTGGCCGATACCGATAACCAATTATTCTTTATTTTTGAAA
>NW_015515593.1:0-3680 GCF_001515645.1 Sinocyclocheilus grahami | reverse complement strand
GATACCGATATGGTGGCCGATATATCGTGCATCCCTAATTATAATATATAATAAATATATATAACAGTGAGAAAAAGAGGGAACGCCCCGCCCCCACGGTGATACCGGTGTTGTCACACGTTGACTAACCGGTGGGAAAATGTCCCCACCGTCACAACCCTAGTTGCTAGCTAATAGTGAAGTTCACAAAAGCACATATTGTACACTTCGAAAGGATTTTACTTGTAGAAAAATTGTATTTTACAAGGGTTTTGTAACAGGGCTGACATGAAATCAGGGGGCACCAATAAAACGATTTATATTCTATAGAAAAAAATGCATACTCGTGCCAAAAACATTGCTTAACAATGAGACTAAATTTAGAACAATATGCAAATGTGATTTTTATATCATTTTGCCTTCATTTAGCAAATTAAAAGTCCTGCTGAAAAAGAAAAATCATAGTGAGGGACAGGCCAAAAACCTTACCCTTACATTATTTTAAAAAATACTTTTTTTATGTAATATTGATGAAAGCATACATAGCATTGTTATGTTTTTAAATTGCACCCTTATTTGTTGTTATATCAAATCTATGTTTGATTATTTCTGAGGGATGCAAAAGGCACCGACTTCGAGGAATGACCCATCTACAAAACAGATATTTGACTTACATATACATATCTAACCAAGTGCTGCTTACTGTAAAGAAATAAATGTTATTAGGCTCTTCTATCAACACCGATTTCCAAAATTACTGTAGCACACAACCTTCAGTGTCTCGTTTCGATTAACATCCTCAGCAGATAGTAAAACATATTCACAGAGGACCATAAACCGCAGAGGGAACGAGAGAGACCCCCTTCACCTGGTCTTGGGACCCCATTCACTGCCGCCTGTCTGTCGGCCCGTCCCAGCCTCTTCAGACAGATTAACAGGATCACGCTTGTGTCTCTAATCTGTCTTTTGTGCGCCGCAGCACCTGACTCTCTCCACAGAGCACACTCTCTACAGCGCTTAATGACCAAATTAAAACATGCACTTGAAAAACAAAGAGGGACCGGCCTAATCTCTCACTGAGGATTACAGAACAGATTTATCATTCGCTCCGATATTTTCTGCCATCTGCATGAGTCCTGATACATCACAGCAACACTCGTGATCTTAGGAGGAGTTTACAGCACAATATAACCACTGTTAAACTGAACACTTCAAAAACAGAGTAGCAGTTTATTCTACTAACTTCCTATCTGGTCCAAAGGGCAACAAATACGGCAGGATCTTTTCTCAAAACTACATTTTTCCTGCTCGTAACACATTGTTTTTGTGATTTTTTTTTTATCTTATTATTAAATGTGAACTTTCTGGATTACGAATATTAAAATCTGACATCTAACTTAATCTAACATTTAAAACTTCTCTTCGTGAAAAGTTGAGAAAATGTGATTCTTCTTTCTTTTTTTTATGAATGACACTACATTTACATTTGTTCTAGGCCTACACTACAGTGGTTTCAAACATTTTAAGTGTGATTTAACTGTCCAAATATCTTCTGTAGATTTCTGAGGGCGTTTTCAGAAATGTGACCCTCAAGAACAGCGAAAAAGTACAGACACAGAGCATCAGATGGTGTTTGTTTCTGTTAATACTACACATCACACACACAAACACTGGTAACACACAGCACAAACGTTAAAGGGATAGTTCACCCAAAAATTAAAATGTGATGTTTGTCTGCTTACCCTCAGCAGGGCATCCAAGATGTGGGTGACTTTGCTTCTTCAGTGGAACACATTTGATGATTTTTAACTCAAACCGTTGCAGTCTGTCAGTCGTATAATGTTTACACAGTGCACAAACATTGTAGGTACGACGGCTAATCAAAATGGTACTTACTTGCGCTTATCCGGATTGTTCAAACCGACTTAAAACTAAAAGATTACGTTCTCTCGTGCGAACTCATTCGGGAGTGGTGACTTTCCACGTATTCCCAACTTCTGAGCCTGCTCGCCTGAAGTTATGGTTGATTGCTCTTCGGCTGGATATCAACACATTAACGTAAACTAAGCCAGAGCGCGTACACACCTCACGCACCGGATGCCGTGCGCGCGCACAAAGACAGTTGGACATAGTGGTGTATTAGAGGTAAAAAATGATATAAATACTGTTCGGTTTCTGGCACAAACTGATCGTTTCGTGTCTTAGGACATCAATGTGTCGTCACGAGCCGCAGGGTTTAATTTGGATTTGTCTGTGCATGTTTTTTTTACTCTCGTAGATTTTGTTACCATTGCCATGCATTATACGACTGACAGACTGCAACGGTTAAAGTTAAAAATCATCAAATGTGTTCCACTGAAGAAACAAAGTCTCCTACATCTTGGATGCCCTGCTGAGGGTAAGCAGACAAACATCACATTTTAATTTTTGGGTGAACTATCCCTTTAAGTCAAATCCTCTATTTCAGGTCTGTATATAACTTCTCTCTTCTCTGACTCTAAAAGCAGATTACAGGAAAACATTCACTGTAGACCTCCTTAAATCGGATTTAACGGGTTTTATCTGAATGAGATTAACTTCTGCCTTCTCACAGCACAACAAACAGAAGAACTGCATACATACATACATACATATATATATATATATATATAAACAGAAGAGTTTAATGTGTGTCATTGCTATCTGATGGGTTCACAGTAGCAAAGCAAACCACACGTTACTGCTGGACTCCACCCAACACATAAAAGTGACAAACTGACGGATGAACAGTAGACTCGTGTCATAAACACACTACTGAAATGTCTTCTCTGAGCTGAAAGCATGTTGTGAACAGACCTGGGGGTGTTTGTTTCCTGCAGAAAGCGCTGCTTTTGTTGCACTGCTCAGTTTCCGGGTGCGCGATGCAGAGGCGCGTCTGACGGGTGCCGGGGAGGACCAAATTACCCAATATCAAAAACGCGATTTTTCTTCTTCTTCTTCTTCTTCTTCTTCTTCTTCGGTTTTATGGCGGGTAGCACCAATGTTAAGGTGCATTATAACACGATTTATTTTTCCTCAAATATGTAAAATAAGGAAGGGTGGTGATAAAGTTTGCAAAGTAAACAACAAAAATTACCCAGATATTGTTTTTGTAAACTTTTTGCTTTAGTTTTTATCCTCTCAATTAGCCTATATTTGCTCTTTCGTCTCAGCGATGCTACAGACACAAGGCTACATCAAATCTTCAAAATGAGCCAACACCTTTAATATATTATACGATTAATTTCCATATTATGCAGTATAGCCTATGTAGAATTTAATCAGAGCTGTATTTTCAAACAATGGCTGTTGAATGAATTAACGTTTTAATTAGGGTGTCATTAATGTAGCCTACACTAAAAGCAACTACTGTATCTCAAATCAAGCACATGGACAGCAGCATTTGAATATTTCAAAATTAAATTAAATTAAATGCCTAACTATAAGCCCTATAAACTGTAAAACGTAGCCCATACCATTGACCATTTCAAGTAGGCGACTGTCAATGTAAACAGCACAACAAATATTACCTTTTATATGATCTAATAGTTTTACTCTGTTGACATCTGATATTTTTAGCTTCATTTAAGTTGTATGCATTATTGATAGTCAATGAGAGACTCCAGTAATATTTCAGTTACTGATTCAACATGTGGCTTAAAGCCACATTATGTTTTATTACA
>NW_015515592.1:2908-5260 GCF_001515645.1 Sinocyclocheilus grahami | reverse complement strand
TTTTTTTTTTATTTCTACCATCATACCACCTGGCCTTAATTCAGAGGATGAGGTGTCAAACTATAAAAAGCAATGAGTGAAATTGTCAGGATACTTAAAAATAGTCAAAACAATTTTTGTGCATTTTAAACTGAAAGTCAAATCAACGGGAGTTATTTCTAACATGCAATATATTTAGACTCACATCAGGATTCAGCGAGTTGTTCTCAGAGGTCTTTGTAGAAAACAGAATGTGTGTAAAACCATCTTGTTTCTTAACTACAATGTCCCTGTAGCGGTAAGCACTCTCAGTTTGACGAACACTGAAGCGCAGACGCTTGTCAAAAGTTGCACGGTCCTCAAAACGCCTTTTGCCTGTCAGTCCTGAGCTGCTCATCACGCCTGCTGCACCACTCTGTGTAATGGCTGTTCCATTTGCAGACGAGGCCTCCATGAGGGTAGTCACTCCTATGAAACAACATCAAAAGCATAAATTAATAAATAAAATATTATATAAATAAAATATAGAAATATTATAGTAGTACTAAGGTCCCCCTTTATATTAAGTGGCCCTAATACCTGTGTACTTACATAGTAACTAGATGTGTACGTAGTATGTTACCACAGTGTAAGTACACATTGGTACATAGTATCTAGAGCTCTAATATTTCTTTATCTACACACATGTAACAGCCCTCCGAATGGTTTGTGTAAGTACAAATGTGTAACAGAACATATATAACTACATTTTGTAACAACAATATGTATAAGAGTAACTGGAACCATTTGATCCAGGGGGTGGAGATGGGTAGGTTTAGGGATATGTAAAGTGGGAGGAGTTGGATCTCAAGTTGGTGGAGTTGGTGCACCACTGTAATACCAGTGTACTTACATGGTAACTCCTCAGGAACTGTCCACTTAATATAAAGTGTAACATTCTGGACACCAACCACAATTTATATGTAAAGCCTAACTTGGCCGCTGCTGTGTGACTGCATATGAAAAGGCTGCACAAGTATCAAAACAAATTATTACAATCATTACCAGTTACACCTAGACTACATTTTATAAGTTGCATAAATATCAGGGTGTGATTATTTCCAGGGTGTGAGTAAAATCAATATTATTGTAAGTTAATTTTGATGGAAAACTAGCATCTTCATATTCGAGATAACCGATAACAGAGTATACAGCTTTTGAAACAACTCCAGAAGGTACCCTCAAAAATACTTGATGCTCTGCAGCAACACATTTGCTTTCATTTATCAAGTGCTTGTTTATTAGCATTTATTGTGTTGTTCCATGACTGAAAACACACAATCCATTAAATTATATAAGTATGGCTGAAACAAACTAATTTTGTGGAGCTTTAAGGCCTGGAACTGAAACCCTCTCTACTAAACCTCATAAGAATGCATTATAATGTTCTCAGTATAGGTCAAGATGACTCTACCTTTCCCGTTTAACGTGCGGACGGCAGCGGGGGTAATGGGAATCTGCGGTGGCGGAAGGGTTGTTTGTGTCCTGGGCCTCGTACCCATACGAGCCCGCTCCTCTCCCGGTACACGTACAGCTCCGGTGGGTTTCTCCAGCAAGGCCACTTCAGGGGGCACAGCATCTGGCTCTTGGCCTCCCTGCTCCAGACTGTGCGCCGCCTCACTGGGAGACTCCTCTGTGTCAGTGCGGCTGTTCATTGGGCTCTTTGGCACTAGGATTTTGATGCCAGATTTAGCCAGATCCATACTACGCCGCAGCGCGCTCACAGTGGGAGCAGCTGTCGCCGCTGCCGTCGGGGCCGTGTCAGTGACTGTGCTCATAACGGCAGTGCTGCTGCCGATGCTACTCACGCCAGCCGAACGCTTACTCTTCTGCTGCTGCGCGTCGCTGTTGTGCGGTGAATGTTGTGCTGGCTGAAGCCGTTTTGTGGAGGGTGTGCTCGGGGTGGGTGGAGAGGTCTTCGCTGTGTTAGGACTCGCTGAGGACTGCTGAGGCCTACTGATTTGTTTGCGGGCATTGATACTAGTGTTGCCTCCGGCTGTGCTGGGAGAACTGCGTGTGGAACGGAGTAAAGTTCCGTCTTTCTGCTTCTCGCTGCGTTGCCGATTAAATTCATGGATGAACTCGACACAGCTGGACAGGTGATTCTCCGGCTCCCAGGTGTCTCCCTCAAAGCCGTAGCCTCTCCAGCGGACCAGGTATTCAGTCTTGCCCTTTTTGTTCTTACGTCTGCCTACTATTCTCTCCACCTAAAGAGGGGCATGCAGATAAAGCATGGTTTAGTGAAATTTATGTAAAACAATATGTTGGAAAGATTGAAAGAAAAGCATTTACTAGTAAAAGTTAGCTTATTATGAAGGAAATGGCAATTTCTAT
>NW_015515592.1:0-563 GCF_001515645.1 Sinocyclocheilus grahami | reverse complement strand
AATAATCAAGTTTTTGTCACCATTTCTGAACAAGCTTATGATTAGACATTATAAGCAACAATGTTCTACAACAACGGTACATTATATCTCAAGGTTTTCTTTTACTTGAAAACGTTTGTAAACAAAAAAATATGTATACAACGAACAAAAGCATTCAAGCAGAGCAAACGAAAAAAATAAAGCAGACCATTCCAATTACAGTACAGAACATACACACAGTCGAGTCGGCCTATGTTTATCATGTTCATATTGTCTCACTCACATAATTTTAATGTTGAGAAAAACAATAATATCCACATGAAAGTGGGCTCCTCAGTCTGATAACAATAAGAACACGTGCCGCAAAGACGTTCCAGACACAAAGATAACAGTGTGCTAAGCAAAGTTTCTTTTTATCGCTTTGTGTTTTCTGTTCCTAAAGCACTCTCCCTCCAGGAAACTTAAAGGAAGCATATGTCTCGAGATCATTTCGCTATCAGATAAGCTCTCTTCTCGGCTCACTCGGAGTACAGCTGCGATTACCTGCAGTCATGAATGCAGTGATGGACAGCTGTCTTTCCTCA
>NW_015515591.1:4588-5261 GCF_001515645.1 Sinocyclocheilus grahami | reverse complement strand
GGTTTCAGAGAGTGAATATGTAAATTAATAAATGTTGTAAGGATTATAGCAGTGGCATTAAAAATGTGTATCTTGCAGCACAATAACACCTTGAGCCCTGGCTGAGTAAGTCTGGGAAGTTTCCATTAACCAACAGATGGAGTGTATTCAGAGAAGGCAGTTTAATGGAGTATGAATTTGTTCGCTATTACTATCTGTGAGCCTGGAAGATGTATGCAAGAAGAATTCTTCTTTGGCAAGACTATGTAAGGTGTGCATGTGCATTACAATACAATAAAGGAGTGAGTGTGTATTGCACACAATTAAGTTCAGGAATAGGAAAATATGACAGAGAGAGGGAGAGAGAGACAAAATGAGATGACAGACATCGGGTCTTACCTGGTCTGGAGAGATCTTGCCCTCCTCTGCTACCATGGCCCTGAGTGTTGAGATAGACCCAAAAAGAGGCACAGCCAACCCTACTCTCAGAAACCGCTGACCTTCAGTGTTGAACACCAGAATCACATTCAGGGCCCTAAACAAACGAAGACATACACATTTAGCACATCATCGAATGCACCTGTTCAGTCATGATGCCAATTTGTAGGCCAATTTAGCTAATTCACTATGGGTTCCTAGGTGTTTTTGATTTATGAATAAAAACAGGAAAGTATTTTCAAAGTAATGGTGTCCA
>NW_015515591.1:2222-3095 GCF_001515645.1 Sinocyclocheilus grahami | reverse complement strand
ACTTGCTCAGTAGCTCACCTGGTACAGCACTGCACTTGCGATGTGAAGCGCTCAGGCATAAGTGGAAAAACGAGTCATGATAAAAGAGCTTAAAGATTTGTAGAAGCTAGAGTAGTTGCTTCAAAATTGTGTTTTCTTCTCATGTTTACTTTTGTTAACAGTAGATTTAGGGCAGTTTTAGGTTTAATGATATAGCATTAACCGTTTAGTGCCCCGGGTAATTTCTGAACTGCCACAATATACAATAACTAACGTAATGAAACAATGCCAGATTCATGTTCCTCTGTATCGGATAAAACTGAAAGCATTTTAAGTGCAAATCATTGGATATTTCAGTGTTTGTGAAACACACAAGAAGCAATGCAGTACCATTTTGCAGAAATGTCACCAGTGGCACGTTTTTCCAATGAGCCTGGGTTGATATTGTAAGTTTTCTAAAGCATTATGATAACTTTCTGTGAGGAACAGAGCATAGTGCATTAATGAGAGATGAGAAGTAATGAGAGAAAAAGTATGAAAGAACCATTATTTTTAATCAGATCATTGTAATAAATTGGTTGATCCAGTTCACAAAACTGGATTAAATGATAGCTTTCTCAAGCTTAATCTGGTTATGTCTGGCTCAAATATTCAGTCACAAAAATTTAAATTTTTGAGTGAAATAATCTTTTAAATTGTGAAGTAGCTTATATTTGTAAAATACAATTGTAAGTATACATCTAGGCAATATCGCCTGTACAAAAATGAACAAAAAAATTATAGTTCAATTAAAAAATATTGTGTACAGATTGTATTGCAATAATGAGAATTCAATCGTGACAACTCTCTGAAGATTTTAGAATGGTGATGGATATGACAATGTTAATGTATTTG
>NW_015515591.1:0-338 GCF_001515645.1 Sinocyclocheilus grahami | reverse complement strand
AAAAAAATTTGCTTTAATAAGGAGTTGGTCTTCCCATGGCTACTAAAACAACTTTG
Source organism: Sinocyclocheilus grahami (assembly GCF_001515645.1). Lineage (NCBI taxonomy): Eukaryota > Metazoa > Chordata > Actinopteri > Cypriniformes > Cyprinidae > Sinocyclocheilus > Sinocyclocheilus grahami. The sequence goes on along the minus strand of NW_015515591.1, from coordinate 282 downwards.
AATCTTCTGGAAAGGCTGTCTGCATTTGCTGCCATTGAGACCCAAGAGCGTCTGTGAGGTCATGTACTCATGTTTGGTCATGGGGTTTGACTCTGATTTGGCATGCCAATTCATCCTGTGTTTAGTGGGTTCCAGGTCTGGTCTTTGTGTAGGCCAGTCAAGTTCTTTAACACCAGATTCAGGAAATGATTTCTACCTGTAAAATAGAAAGGGTACAGCCAATTCTATTAAAATGTGTGTCTAAGGAGACTACATGACTGTATGCTTTATTTGTGTAGCTTA
>NW_015515590.1:4530-5261 GCF_001515645.1 Sinocyclocheilus grahami | reverse complement strand
CAGACTGACTGTCACCTCTCCTGCTGAAGGCAGACATACAGGTTGATTCTCTCAGGTGTTGACCAGCGTCTGTGGCGAGTTTCCTCTAAATGCTTTGAAAAGTCTTTGAACACACAGCTGTGAGAGTCGGGCTCAGACCCAGCTGGCATCTGATCACAAACCTCAATCTGATCGTCTTACACATTGCTGAGGTTTCTCTCACCTTCTCTTCTAGGTTCCCATGAAGGCTTTGACTGAATTCACCAGGAGGCTGAGCTTCTTCAAGAACAGAGGCCCTCGTCCTGGTGTGTTTGGAGAATTCACCTCAGCTTTACATTTACATGCTTTTCACAGCTGGCATTTCCAAATGTCCTTAAAGCCTAAAGTTCTACACAAACTGTAAAGCCTCTCCTGTGACACGGAGCTGTAAAGCCCTGTAACGTGAGGTGAAGACGAGGGGAAATCTCTGCTGAAGCTTCGACTCTCAGGTGGTGGGAGGGTGTCAAACCCTGGAGAAATCATCATTGTCTTCGGTTTCAGATTCGATCCTGCCTCGTCACTCCGGTTGTGATTTTTCTGGCTCTTGTCAGAGAAAAGCCTCCACACTCCCACAGAAGCTACTGTTATGAGAAAGCTGCCATCTGCCCCAGCAACACTTTGTCATGGGGTTCTTCAGGCCTCGTCGTCTTACCCTTTACACGGGAAACACTCTGCCAGGCCTCACGTCTTTGTGGTGTCTCCTTTCTAGCTCC
>NW_015515590.1:0-402 GCF_001515645.1 Sinocyclocheilus grahami | reverse complement strand
GCTCTTCCCGCTGACGAATGTAGTCGAGCTTCATTTGAGTCATTGATTGATTTATTGTTTCTGCGGTTAATCACTTTCCCAGAGGTATTTTGTAAGCTCTTTATCTTCCCAAACTTAAGCCAGAGGTAATTAATCCGATTTCTGTAGGTGCGGCGCAGTAATGCATCATGAATCAAATATCAAGCGTGACCAGGACATCAGTTCATGTAATCACAATCTGAAGATATCAGCTTCACTTCATCAAAAGTTCAATCATTTGTGTAGTCTGCGTGTCTAATCATTTCAGAATGCATTATTATGATCTTATGGAATACTGAGACACGTTGCTACAGACTTTTGATTTGATACCAGCTTTAATTTTTCCACTATGCGTGTTTAATGGGTTTAGAAAATCACAGGTAC
>NW_015515589.1:4397-5262 GCF_001515645.1 Sinocyclocheilus grahami | reverse complement strand
AAACCTGTAAAGTGTTAATTGGTTGATGAGTACAACTTTTACTGACAACACTTCATCCTAACTTTTACTAAACCATTATGAAACATTGCTAGATTATATAGATTAATTCTTAACAACGTAAAGTAAATAGGCTACATTTATAGTCATTGCATACTGTATTCTTATTGTAATAAGACACGAAATAGACTACTACTGATCTGTTTAATATTATGCAATGTGAGTTTTGCTTATTAAAAGAAACGATGCTGCTATAAAACCCTTTCATTTGTACATTATGTAACCAGTACATTCGATTTATCTTTATTGTTATGACCTAACGTCTGGTGCCAAGCTCTAAAATACCAGTAGTTTTTAAAATGTGTGGTTATATGATATAATAGACAAGCTGCGAGTATTCCTGTAGTTTGAGTAGAGCATACGTATAGTCATGGGTTTGATTCCCTGGGATCTAAAAAAAATTGTATACCTAGCTTGCACTGTTAGAGGTGAAGTGAAGAAATGAAAATGTGAGTCAACACAAATCAACATAAATTGTCATCAGCATTTCCACACTTTAGACTACTCAGATTTTGAGAACAATTAGGCACTGAACGCTTTTCTCCGTATTACACTGTACTCTCAGCATTGTATTTAAATGGCGGTGGGTCTCTTCCCTCTTTTTCCTTTGCTCTCATTCTCTCAGCGGAGCCTGGAGCCTTCATCACTGTCTGAAATGCATATGGCCGGCAGCCAGAACAGCAGGGTCTTAGAGCGCAGCCCCACCACACATCTGTTACTGGTTTTGAAAACAGAGGGAGGCTGTGATGGGGAACCTGGGGGGAAGTGGTTGGAGGAGGGAAAGGAGGTGTAGTTGGTGGGAGGAGTG
>NW_015515589.1:2463-3241 GCF_001515645.1 Sinocyclocheilus grahami | reverse complement strand
AATGTATTCGAACTAAATCAGTCTTTGACTTTAAATGAGGACATGTGTATGTTTTCTGTCTCCAGTGCGTTTTGGGTCTAATTAGGACGCTGTTTTTTCATGGCAGGATCCTGCAGTGTGGGTCGTAAAGCCAGGGGCACTTGACAAGTTTTGGTCTCAGAGGGCTCAAAGGAGTCTGTGTTTGCTTGGAAAGGCTGGAAGAATCCTTTCTTTTACACTTTTTCCTCTCTGTCCCACTTCAAAGGACATAAGGAAGGAAGCGTGTGCTGGAGGCAGTGATCCATGTCTCTTTAGAATAGGGTGCATAGGATGACTGCTGCGTTTTCTTCAATTATTTTATACGAGCAAACTCGTTAAGTGTTATTATTACTTAAGTCTTTTGACTGCCAACACTCAACATTTGTTGGATGGGTCAGTAAAACCCTAAAATTAAGTATCAAAAATAAATAAAAAGGGCTAAAGGGACTGAAAATACATGTTGCGAAGTAACAGATAAACAGATTCTGTCCTGTTCTATTGACCTTCAACGTCCATGTGCTGATATTTATCTGATAGAAAAACAAGGGCAGCTTTAGTCAGCTAGCTCAACTAGTTTGCACAGACATGCCTGGAGACTGTAACTATAACACAATGGTATAAGCTTGAGGTGTGGTTTATATTAGACTAGAGTTTTTATAGTTCTTACTAAGGCCCAAATATGGGCTCATTTACTCATCATCAAGTTGTTCCAAACTTGTAGGAATTTCTTTGTTTTGCTGAACACACACACACACACACA
>NW_015515589.1:0-2429 GCF_001515645.1 Sinocyclocheilus grahami | reverse complement strand
TTTTTTTTTCAATGGAACTATCCCTTTAGGTACTTGTACGCTATTAGTCTATACTAATAAAATCAAGTTTAGGTAAGAAAGGAATACTACAACTGTAAGACATTATGCAGTTCTGGCTTGAATGATTGCCCATCTAAACATGGAAGGCATAGTGATGCTGGATTGCGTTTGAGTTTATTCCAAGACCATGAAAGATTAAATCAATCACATCCAGCCTCAACATTTTTAGCAAATGGTGTTAGATATTCTAGTACCTTGAGCGCGATCATACTCCAACCCAAATGGTATGTTGTTTCTCTCCCTCTCTCTCACCATGTAATAAGGGTTCCATCCAGGTGTTTGGTGACAGGAAGTAAGAGGAAACAATGCCAGGTACTGTTCTGAACCTCGTGAGAGGGTACAGCCAGCAGTGTGAGTGGGTGGTTAAGAGGAACTGGGGTTGGGATAGGGGGTGTCTGGCCCAGTGACACCCGGCTCAAGGCAGGAAAAAAACCCTCCAAGCTGGTAATCTGAGCCCACATCAAAGGCCCTAGAGCAAGCAGAGCGTGGCGGAGGTTTGGCCATGATGTTGAGAGAAATCATTGGCAGACTGATAGATCACTCATCACACTTCTTCGGGCTTTATTCTTCAGGTTTCTGTCAGACTGCAAGTTCTGCTTTCAGCAGCGTGATGCAGAGAGATTGGTATATGGTTGCACATTTGGATGTACCTGCTTGCAAAAGATGAAATTTAGATGATGGAAAAAGTTAATGTATTTTTTTTATATGCCAGTATTTCATTTCATTTCTTGGATAAATTCATATGAAAAAATATTTTGTTAAATGTATGGTAAAAAAAAATGTCAGTGGTGGTTGCAAAAAAACAAAAAAAACAGAGGCAATGTTTTAGGTTGTACAGAGGCATAGTGGTGCCTGTATATTTTACTACTAATTTTTACAGCAGAAAATGTAACACAAAACTCCCAAATGCACATTATTGCTGTTTTTAATCGTGAACTATGGTAATTCATATTACTATATAATTTGTGCTTGCAAAAACCATACATTTGGAAGTATTTTACAGTAAAATTACATATAAAACAATTCTATGTAATTGTTTTCCTTTGCTGTCATCTAACACTCACTTAAAATGAATATTTAAAACACTAACAATCTAATAATTATTTAGTTTATGAGATCTTTAGCAAATCTCAAAATTAATGTTTATTTTTCATACTGTATATTATAGTGTTGTCATTCCAATTTTTTTTTTGCATTTTATTTAGAGAAAAATAGTTGTAGAATTTTAATATTGCCCAATTTGCCCAGTTTTTAGTTATTGACCATGACATGAAAATAATTACTGACTTATCAGTATCAGCCAGAATTGAAATATCAGAGAATCCCTAATCTATTTACTATTTTGTGTTGGGTGATTTTTTTAAACAAGCTCACTCAGACGGGAAGCTGACTGCATGTTCTTAAGATGTTTTCTCCAGATAGATTCATGGTTCTGGCTCATAAAAGAAGGTTGTTGTGTGTTACTTCAAATGCAGTTTGTCTAGAACCATATCATGCTTCTCACATCTGGCCTTAAATGAGCACACCGTGGGTGTTATACTTAATAAGTTTGCGAGTTAATATCTGGTTTTATAGTTGTGTGTGATATCAGACCTGGCATGTGTAACACCGTGTCTACGTCATGTCCCTGTCTGAGAGGGAATTCTGTTCATATTCACAGTGCTAATGCTTTTTGAATAAAAGATTACATAATATTACATTTAATCTGAAATAGTTGATATTCTGCTATGTTTAATAATAAAAATCCATCAGAATATGTGCGATGGCTTTATTTTTAATTCTAAATTTGTAAATTTTTATGGTGGTTGCTCACAACAATTTTCAGAATATTGAAAATACTCTGAATATCATACAGTGTATTGTGGTATTTTTTCCAGGAATATTTAAATATTGCAAGCAAAATTACATTACATTAAAAAATGCTAAAATTTTGGAATATGTCATAAAAGGTTGATGTCCTCAGTGAACATAAAGTTGTGTTTTTTGCTAGTGTTGTGGCAGGGAGGATTACAGATGATGTTGAGCTGTTTTGTCATGGAGGGCAATTCACTTCCTCCCTCAGAAACCAGCAGTGCAATGTGTCTGGAAACAATTGGGCTTAAGACCACAGGAGTGCTAAGAATGAAGTGATTTTTTTCTTGTTCCTGGTGAATTCATTATGGGGGCTGGGTTTCCAGCTCAAAAACAGGTTTTCTACACAAATTATATACAAAACTGACTTAGCAATGCAAAGTTTCATAGATCATGTTTGTCCATTTATCATTTTACAGATGTTCACCCTTCGAAGAAACTAGCATGAATGTTGTTTTCTATGCTTTCTAATGTAATCTAAATCATCCTGTGGGTGCACACACACACACACACACACA
>NW_015515588.1:4297-5263 GCF_001515645.1 Sinocyclocheilus grahami | reverse complement strand
AATAAAAATATTTTTATAAAAAAATAATTAAGTGAATATATGATCAGATTATAAAACTCTTCTAACTGGAATTTTTAAGAGTGCATCTGCTAAGATTTGGTACCATTGCCAAACTAATTCTCTATTAAATACTGTAAGTCAGCATGTTCTTGAGACGTTCCTAGACCAAAATGTTCTCAATAATTCCATCACTATAATGAGCAGCCAAGCGGCCATGACCAGACACGAAGCTAATCACACATGCGGAGCAGAATTTCCAACCCCCCTACCTCTATCCCTCCCCCTCTAGCCTGAAGAAAGAGAGAGAAAGAGAGAGAGGGGTACTCCCTGGGACAGACTGGAGAAACGAGGAGGATGAAAATGAGAGATCATATCCTGTCTGCTTTGGCTCCGTCGTTACTGTACTAACCACAGATTCACGTTCACAACTAACAAACTCCACACTATCAAATCTGAGTGTGATACACAGAGCTTTGTAATGAAGTGACACTAAAACCAGATGTCAAACAACTGATGCAACCATAAAATGTTGGCTCTTATGTGCTAAAAAAATGAACACATATTGCATGCACGATTTAAAAAAAAAATCTTGGGTTTTTACTAATTGCATATTGCAGATGAGATCGGAATGTATGTGATGCATCTCTACAATAACTGTTTTACATAGTATCCTGGGTAATTCCTTCTAAGTGGTTTACAAGATAATTGCGAGCTTCACCTTGAGCATCTCTGATCTACTAGAGAAGACACGCGGCGACTCCACCCTGACCCACTGATGTTCTTCATTACAGATCATCCACCAGGAGCCAAGACTTAAGACTAACGAGCATTTATTTACATGTATCTATCTGTTTTTCACTAAACAGAGAGCCAGAGTGATTGGTTCGTTTTATGAGCCTATGGAAAAACATAAACCTCTCTCGGTCTCTCTCTCTCTCTTTCTCTCCTGGTGTGTTTCTCATCCTG
>NW_015515588.1:0-620 GCF_001515645.1 Sinocyclocheilus grahami | reverse complement strand
TAAATAAATGATAATTAAATTAAAATGTTACCTTCATATGTCAAAATATATATTTCAAAATGTATTTCAGGGACAAGAAAATAAATTAATTTAGGCTGTATTCATTCATTATATTTATTCAGTTGTGCAATGTATATTTTTAAACAATATACAAAACGTAAAAAAATATATTAATGTAAATATATATATATATATATATATATTAATATAAATAAATATATTTATGTACATATATTTTTTGGACAGTTTTGTATATTATGAAATATATTTGCAAAAAAAAAAAAATGTTGAAAAGGAAAGCCATTTTGGAAGGCGGAGCATTTGAAGAATGACTACAAAAACTAACATTTTCTTTCTTTGGAAAAACATGGACTAATCAATCACGCGCAGTAAGACCCGGAATGTTACTGAGAAAGTAAATGGCATGAATTTAGATTTTGTGTTGACCTTGAGTGTGCCAGTGGTGCTATGACAGTTGTGCTCAGGTTTACAGTACAGAATGACGTGTTGACAGAATCCCCGACTCATAGAGCTCCAGTGATGTCTCACTTCACCTCAGGTTACGGGAATGTGAAGAATGCAGCTTCTTTTGTGCAGGGTGTCCGTGAGCCAGCGGGGGG
>NW_015515587.1:4478-5264 GCF_001515645.1 Sinocyclocheilus grahami | reverse complement strand
CGATACTTGTAAAAAAATCGACTAGCTAACGTGTCCAGCCTCTGAAGGGCAGAGTTGGTGCCTGATGACTGCCCAAAGTTTGGATCTTTTGTCTGGGCCATCACATGCACCGTCCACACTGAAGGAAGCTCTCAACTGGTTGACAGCCACAAATGCTCTTCAACAGAAGTCTCTAAAGCACAGAAGTCACAGTCATTTCCTGTTTGAGAGGCTTAGATTAACATGCGAGTTTTTGCCATACCACTAACGGAGCTAGTTATACTTCCTGTTGGAGTATTCTGTGTTAATGAAGAAGTAAATACACCAGGCCCTTTGCTCAACACCCAAAACAGTGGAGAAAAACAAAAAGACACTCTAAAGTTCCAAAGGCCAGCACAGGGAGAATGTATTGATTCTCACTGAGAGATAACTTGTGAATACTACTACCCTGTAGAAACCAAGTGTTTTACTTATTCTTGAAAATACAGACTTACAGTTCAGCTATGTATAACTGATGTATTGATCATATCATTTGATGAGATGTACATGCAGTATGTCTTAACTTTTCAATAAAAATGGACATACAATGTTTATGACTTAATGTAATGGGTTTAAATATAAATAAAATGTGTCTGGCTATTTCATTCGTCATATTGTTGTTGCTCATCTGTCATATGCGCTCTATAAAATCATTTCACATTAACACTGTACAAAGTAAGTGTAATTTTAACTGTAAAATTTGGTAAAAACGCTACGGAAAAGAACTGTTAATAGGTTAACAGTAAGTTCCCGTACTATATACAGGGA
>NW_015515587.1:2301-2687 GCF_001515645.1 Sinocyclocheilus grahami | reverse complement strand
CGCAGACAGAGGCTGGAGCCTGTGTATAGGTAATTCCCTCAAAACCTCATTTTTATCATCATTGATCTGATCACTGCTGTTACATAGTTTATGCAAAATAATAACAATGTTACTGACAAATAATTATTCAATGGCTTGAGTTCAGCCATCAGGATGTCTTGTGTGTCGGGATGCGGCGCATCTCTCATCGCATCCGCATCTCTCTCTTATAATGAATTATTATTTGTCACTTTAATAACATGCACCATAACCTAAGCATTATTTATAAGTTTGTCATTTTCGATGCGTAGTTTAGTTGAAGAGCTTCATAAATCCTGTCAATGCAGCACCGGTGTTTTATTATCATCTGGGCCTCCTTGCATCAGGGGGTCTTGCAGGGAATTCAG
>NW_015515587.1:0-644 GCF_001515645.1 Sinocyclocheilus grahami | reverse complement strand
ACTAATATTTATGTCTTCTCCTCTGTTGGTAACAGGTTTATAAACGCTTCTCAATACAAATGTGGCAAAATAAGTTATAAGCATCTCAAACTCACAGCTCATGCCGAAATTGAGTTCATAATACGCAGAATTTTCTATGAACGGAGCCGCTCTGAGATCCAGCAAGTATATTTAATTACATTGCAGCCTTTGTTATTTGATAATCACACTAAGCCATATCATGATTCGATCATGATTTGATATATCATGCAGACCTTGTGCAAATTGTTTGTTTATGCAAGTCAAGACCATATGCAAAAAAACAAAACAAAAACAAGACCATACAAACAAAAAGGCCGTACTCTTTTTCCGTTCCAGTTTAAGAATGAGCTTGTTATTAGAGTATTGAGATGTTGTCTCAGATGCATACAGAATCTTGATTTGTGAGGTACTTTTTATGAATGATTAACAGAAGTGTCATTAAATACTTTTTTTTTTCTTTAACTCACATGCCATGGTTTTTGATTTCCTGATTTGAAGGAATTTCCTGAAATTCCTTCAAATTTAAGGAGCAAGTTTGGTTGATATGCCGTCTGAATGGAGGCACAGATGACAATTAGTTGTCACGTACAGTATGGCATGAGGCTTTGTGAGTCACGTTTTGC
>NW_015515586.1:0-1128 GCF_001515645.1 Sinocyclocheilus grahami | reverse complement strand
GAAGAAACAATCATGTATGGCCTGAGGGTGAGTACATTTTCAGCCGATTTTCATTTCTGGGTTAGCTATTCCTTTAATATACAAAGACAACAAACGTAAGACATTGGTAGAATCTCCATACTGACCCACAGTTACATGCCTGTTGTAAAGTATTTCTCATTGGACTGTTAAACTGTAAAACCATTAAATGAGCCATCTGTTATGTCATTGGACTTAAACGCCCAATATTGCAAAATCCAATAAATTAGAAGATTTCTTAATTAGGCATGACTGACAGCCACCATAACCAGGCACAATCCCTTATAAGTGATGCATGACTAATGCATGTCAGCAGGGAGGACTACTGCGATAGCTGAGGCTCTCATCTGAGAAATCACACCACAGAATAACAATGATGGCTGCTCCCAGGGTGCTTAACTAAATGTCCTGTCAACAGGCAAGAAAATTCATATCCTAAAACTTCCCTGCTGATGGGCCTTTCGGTTGTCTGAGAGCGTGTTTGGGTAAACAGATGTATGAGCAGACTGCTCTGCTAAATCATCACCGTCCACAAATTAGCCCAAAGTAAATGTGAGCCATAAACATTTTCTGGAAGCAGGATTTAATGTGGTAAAAATTAGTTAATATATTATAAAACAGATGAAACATATATAGGGAGAATTCACTAAGAATAAACTACATCCACTAATAGTGTCATTTATTTGCATGTGATGTTTACATTAATTAGCATGCACCCCAATAATTACACCCATCATGCAAATTAGGTAACAACTCAAACACATCACAAAATGCTACTGACCATCTTGAATTTACATATGAGTGACCAGACGTTGTCGTTTTCTGGGACAGTCCAGTTTTTGGTGTCCTGTCTCCTGTGTATTATGGCACATTAAAACACCACGCAAATACAATAAAAAAAGGTGGTTACCAACACAGTGATGTAGTGATTATTTTCACCAACAGAGAGGGCTGTAAATTACATTGATTACTTACATAGCTGCACTGTGATACTTTAAGCCTTTTACAGACTGTGAGACTGCAGTGATCGTATAAGATCATTACTGTTACGGGGCTGACAAGACATGAGACGTGCGGATCCATATGCAGGCTTTTTATTTGGAGAAGACA
>NW_015515585.1:2395-3575 GCF_001515645.1 Sinocyclocheilus grahami | reverse complement strand
CCTGTACAGAAAACGAATTCCTAACATCACAGAGATGACTGAGAGGGCCGTTAAACCTCTCCGACTGACCAGACATGGGGACACATGCTATAGGCATCTGCTTGTGGTAAAGGGCAGGACAAAAAAAAGGACACAGATATAACATCTGAAAGAACATCTATGGCAGTATACAGAAGACACAAGGGCTAATTTAATTGGTTGTTGTTGTAAAAAAAAATGCAATTTATACTATTTTCTTATTTAAAGGTCAGGATGTGCATATGCAATGCATTTAACTTGCACGATGTGATGCATTAACGTAGGCAATAATGTTGGATGACTTCATTTTATTTACTGGGATTTGATTGGATCATGTATATTAGGCTATGATTTTATTGGTTAATATTTAGTTTCCCCACCCACACAGCCCTGATTACATCAGCAGAAAAAGAAAAGTAGTTTCAGATGGAGAAAGTTATTACATTTAATTAAATATTATGAGAAAAATGTTTTTGTGTGGAGAATATTGTGCACTGATTGACTGCGTGCAATAGGACCAGATAATAAGAAAATAAATAAAGTTCATTTAATTTCCTGTTGACCTTAACAGGCATAAAAGACATCTGTCAGTCTAGAGCCCTAACTGCATAGTTCACATTAAACCTAACATTGAACAACAAATGATTAACAACAAACGGTGATTCTATTTAACATACGAAAGGAGAACCTGCAGACAGTCAACAAAACTTCCGACACCCCCAAAGTTCATGGCCAATTTAAATGTACCAGTACCACAGAAACCCTCGCAGGCTGATGCATTGTCTGTCAGTCCATTAAAGGCTTTGTGAACTGAGACACCCTGACGAGTCCGCAACACCTAGGAACAGTGTGGACAATGGGCCGGACCCTTACACTAGCTCTGACGACCCACATTCATTCAAGAGAAGCCTTTTGACATGGAAACCCCCTTGAACCTCCCCCTCTCCTTTTTATAGGAGTATTTGCATTGAAGAGAAGCCCAAGGGACACTGCCATAACGTGAACACAGAACTGTAAATAAAGAAATTAGCAAAGGTAAAACAGCACGATCAAGAAGGAGCTTAACTGAACAGTTAATAAGAAATAGACACTAATATAGTAATGAAAATCATTCAGTCTAAAGGCCCGTTCACACCAAGCACGATAACTATAACGATAACGA
>NW_015515585.1:0-1071 GCF_001515645.1 Sinocyclocheilus grahami | reverse complement strand
TGTGTGTGTGTGTGTGTTTTCTGAAAACACAGATGACCTCTCTTGAGAGCTTGAGTGTCAGTATTGATAAGGCTCTACACTGGCACTACAGTCATTAAACTGAACTGGTCAGGCCAGATGTGACCTTTCTGACCTTTTTAAGTAAATGTCATTGAGCAGAAAGGAGGTTATTACCCATGACCTGTTTTACCCAAAAACCCTAGAGCAGACCAAGAGCATAAATCACATAAACAGCAAACCACTAGGAAACAAGTAAGGATGACAGATCTTTAATATGCAGGACGTCCTGTTACAACACATCCATCTGACTACAAAAATAAATAAATCAGTAAGTAAATTATTAAAATTGAAAGACTACAAAAATATGTTTATAATGTAATGTAATAACTTTTTTTTACTTCTGATATAACAGATGGCGTGTTAGTGGGACCAAATAATGACAACAATTAAATATTATAGCCTAACGCCCACCTTTTTTATCTATAAAAATGTCATTATAAGTTACATTAGTTGCAAACAGAAATGCATATGTTTTGGTTCAGATATGCTTATTACAGGCTAATAGTAATATAAAACTATTATTAATGATCTTTTATTTATTTTCATTGCCATTTGCATGGCTTTTCCAATTTGATTTCAATTTTCAATAAATAATATTTAATATAATGAAAATGGGAAATCTAGAAAAAAAGCATCTTTAATTTCTCCTGCAGCCCCCACTAAACTTCAAGCTTACTAAATCCGCTTATCATTAGGGACAAGAGATAAATAAAATACCATGCCTGGCCAAGGTTACCGTGGCACACAGATCATTTTTCCAAATAACACAGATTACAAACAGAACAGAGAATAGCATTGTGTGAGAATATCTGCCTCCATCATGAAACAGAACCTGCTTTAATGTAAATGTAATTTGAGAGGACAACCTAATGTTTAGCTGTGAACATTCAGCTTTGTTTTTAAGCGCCGTTGTGAGTTGAGAAAGGTCGTGAACGAAATGGTTATATTGGCTATATAATCAGGGGGAGGTGAAACCATGCCCCCTGAAAGAAGTTGACACCATTTTTAAAA
>NW_015515584.1:1584-5267 GCF_001515645.1 Sinocyclocheilus grahami | reverse complement strand
CATCCAGCTCTGTCTTTCTTTGTCATTTTCACTTTCATTTCTTTCCCTTTTTTCTTTCTCTCTTTGGATAATGAATGACCAGCGGTGTCCCATCTCATGCACAAATCATGTTCCATCATCCCGAGCTTTTCCCAGCTCTAGAAGGAAAACTTGATTTTAGAAGAGTCTGACATTACAGCTAATATTAATGTTCTTTTCCTGTGTCATTTGACTGCTGATGTTTTAATTGCACATTAAGTTTGACATGTGTTTAGTATGATTTTTGAATTTTTGCAAGGGAGAAAGAGAGGAAATGTGATTATGCAAGACGTTTCCAAATTATTGTTTTATTTAATTTTTTTGTGTAGTAAAAACCTTGCAAAAATGCAACTTCTTTTTATTTTAAAAATCAAAATCATCCAAGGCATAACTCTAAGTTTCAGAGCAGAAATTGATTGAATGATTAAGACTGTCTGAATGCATTAAAGTATTAATAGACAGAATGATTGATTGATTGAGTGTTGATGATAACGACTGGCCTTTGTCAAGTAGCAAATCTCTTGAAGTTGATATGATCAAATAAAATAATATATAAAATGTTAGAGCTGAAATATAGTGTGAAGGAATATTTTTAAAAAAGCTTAAAAATGACATGCTCTGTCTTGAATAATAAACCTAATTCAAACAAGTCCTGTGATTAGATTTCTCTTAACCTGATAATGTGCTATCAGCGATTAACCTCAGAGTAACACCGGGCTCTAAACAAACCTAATTTGAGAGTGTTTACTTTGTCAGGACGCTGATGTGTGTTTGAGGGAAATCGTTGCTGATACTGTAAAAAGTATGAATTTATGTGAAGAACTGATTGTAGTTTCTCCATTTGAACATTTCTCTTCTTTACAGTCTTTGTCTGGAGCTCTCCACTCAGCAGTGCTGATGCTATCTGTGGCATTAGAGCGCCACCATCTGGCCAGCGGCAGCACTGCGGCCACGCCAACCTTTTCTTCTAGGTTCTGCACAGATTATTGAGTCTATTTACTTAGCAAAACAGCCAATATGTTAAAATCACCGTAGGATTTTCAGAGGGTGGGCGGCTGTTAAGGATGGAGCGAAAAACAATAGCCCGTGTTGCGTTTCTTGTCACCTCTCGTTTAAAACACTCAGGGCTTGGATGCCTTGATATCCATCATAATGCAAGTTTAATGGAGGAGGCCTGGCCTGCTGCTGCCAGAGTCACAGTGGTTGCTGGGGGCTAAAGAGCCAAAATGAGGGGCCTGTCGTGGGGTTTACCTCCAGAGCGGGGCATTGGCTATGCGCGCAAATAAGTGTGCCAATCGATCGCGGCAGTAGGTTGATGGCCGCGTGTCATTTTGATGGATACGACTGTACAGAGAGGGGAGGTGTGGTGTATATATATATATATAAAAAAGAAGCCCAGATTGCTCAACGATGGACGTGAAAAGATTTTCAGCGAAACGCAGAGAGTGGCAGCTGTGGTCGGCCCTCTACAGGGCGGCAACGGCTGCCTTGATTTATAGTTCCATCTGCTCACCGCGGTAAAGACAAGCTTCCCCCCCATTTGGTTAAAATGAAATGGACCTCAGAGAGCAGCCCTGCACATTTCCGAAAATGTGAAACTTTTTTGTTTTTTTTTCACACAGGCATCTTTAAACAATAGGGTGGTCCGTGTCGGAAACGACGGACGGTAAAACGAGAGGTTAACTTGAGATGAAAAGAATACAGTAGGATCTTTTCTAGTCTATTGTTGTACTTTTGTATCTTTTAGTGCCTTTTTTTTCGTTCAGATCAAAGATGGGGAAAGATAACGGTTTATGACAAAACCTTGAAAGATGAAAACGGCGACTTTATGGCTAATTTCCCCGGGAAATGGATGAAGGCTGGGAACGAGCTGGGTTTTCTCTCGGCGTAAATCTCTGCTGTGCCACCCGTTGACCCCTGGCCTTGACCTGTGCTTCTGGAGTCTCGCAGACACTTCCTGTGGTGCATTCTGGGCCGGCGTTCACCGCAGCCGCCCTCTCGATTCGTTCTCAGGAAATTCCCGCTGCCAGAAGTGTTTCCTGAATGTGAGAAAATCATTTTTCAACCTTTTTAAAAGATTGTCCTTGAACACTCCTGTTAATTATAAATTAAGTAGCACATAAATAGAAAATAATATAAATAGAAAATACTATATATATATATATATATGCACGTGTGTGTGTGTGTGTTCATTGTATATATTAAAATAGATTATATTTATATTTAAATTTTTTGTTTTTAAATATGTAGTGTTTTTGTAGTAATTTTGTGTGCTTTTGTATTTATTTATTTTTAATTTCAGTTTTTAGTACTTGAACTTAAACTTATTTTATTTCAGTTAGTTGCCAAGGAAGCATTTTGTTTTCTAATTTTTATATTTTATTTTATTTCATTAAAATTAATTATAATATTATTTAAATTAAAGTAATAATAATAATAATAATAATATATTAAATGCATAAACATAATTATTATATATACTGCATGCGTGTGTGTTATTAAATATGTATTTTAATAATACTTTAACAAACAACAACATTCCTGAAAAAAATAACAACAAGGTAATTGTTCATCACTTGCTTCTCTGTCTTTGAGCAGCAGTTTCTTTCATTTCTCTTTTCACCAAAAAGAAAGGAAAAACAGTCGTGTTTGAACTTATTCAGAAATAATCCCTTCCTCACTGTGTCTGTCAGTCTGCATAATTTACAACAATTCACCAACAAAAGAGAAAGAGATACTGACTGTGGACGGCACACTACCTTTCAAAAAACAAAACAAAGGAAACGCAAGCAAGCCCTACTTTTCTGACGACATCAATCACAATTTATGCAAGTGGAGATCCATATGTATGCGGTCCCTGCCCAGCTCATTTAAAGATAATGCCGAGTCTCATGTTGTGGATATGGCCGGAGTGTTTTATTTCCTGCGCTTGACTATATTAACCCTAGGGGCACAATATCTCTGTACCGCTGCCCTAACAGAGTCACAAAACACATTGATTAACGTTTGGCAGTGAACGGCACTCCCAATGATCCGCTAATGAGAAGTGATAAGCGCACAGACACACACATGGCCCTGCCATTGAAGTTGGCAGAAGCTATTCTAATAAGCCGGGGTCCAAAGAGCAGCACAGGGACCCCCTGCAAGTACAAGCGCATATGTGTGTGTGCATATACTGCAGAGTTGCACTCCGCTGCTCTGCACATAAGGAAAATCCAGCAGGAAAGTGCAAACTCCTTTGAGGGCGATTTAATAAATAGACGGCCGTTTGCATCTCAGGGCTGATTTGTGCAAAGCGATGGACTGCTGGAAAACGTTTATTGCCCTCAGACCATTCTGATAGATTTCTCTGCCTCAGCTTGAGCGGGGAGCTACACCATAATGGACTGTTTGACAAGCGGAATATTGATACACAAAATTCCTTTGCATCCATCAAAATATTTCCATCATATGACAGCTGCGGCGCGGAGGAAAATAAAAGATGTAGACGGGCTGAAAAAAGGCACTAATAGCTGCTCTCTGCATGCAATAATAATTACAGCGACAACATGTGTAATTTGCCAGCAAATATCTTCAGGAAATATTTCAGCAATCTGTGTCGGGCGGACAGGAATGGCTGTTGACAAATTAACAGCGTATGAAAATAAACGGCAGGGATGTTTCAC
>NW_015515584.1:0-723 GCF_001515645.1 Sinocyclocheilus grahami | reverse complement strand
AATTAAATAAATAAATCTTTAGCATGGCCTTTTCCTTATTAATTTATATGTACAAAAATTGCACAAACTAACAGAGTACCTTTACAATGAAATGCCACCATAATACTTCAAAAACACAATGCATATGTTCTTATCGTGAATCTGTTCAATTTACAGTATTTAATCTCAGATTCCTCTAAAAAAAAAAAAAGCTAAATAAATAAAAATTGCATGAAATTCCAATCTTTTTATAAGAAAATGTCACCATATTTTAAAAGCATAATGCATGTCCATATTGTTGCCATTTTGTTCCATTTACAGTATTTCATGATTGATTCCTCAACAAAATAATAATAATAATATAATTAAATCTTTATCATGGCCCCTTCCTCTTTATTTTATATCAACAACAGTTTGTATTTTTATAAAACATTGCAACCATAATTCTTAAAAAACACAGTGCACATGCTCTTATTGCTTTCAATCTGTTCTCCCACTTCAGGCTTTGGGATTTTGAAATTCTGAATCAATTCTCTGTCTCTCCTGAACAAAGCCTTTTGGTAGTGAAATGGAAAATGTGTGTTTGGAGATGCAGTGTTTTGGCAAAATGATCTCTGCACACTTGATTACATTTATTCTACAGAGAGTCTCTCCTCTCTCTCTCTCTCTCTCTTCTCTCTCTTCTCTCTCCTCTCTCTCCTCTCTCTCTCTCTCTCTCTCTCTCTCTCTCTTCTCTCTCTCTCT
>NW_015515583.1:4801-5267 GCF_001515645.1 Sinocyclocheilus grahami | reverse complement strand
CCTCTCTGTTTCAGACCCCAGTAAACGAACACATACATTGGTCAGACATGACAGAATGCTTTCAGCACAATCAATTAAGGAGCAGCGCCTACCTGTTATTCCTTGTCAAGGCTGATCCATATACTGTATATTGTTACCTATTGAAGATAAACGGTCAAAAAAGACTAGTGTACATAAATGGACAGTAAATGTAAGTGATTTTCGAAACACCAACCTGAGTGTAAAAAGGCAAATGGATTTTTCTATCAAGAGTCCTATAGAACTTTAGTCTTTCTTCTTTTTTGTTACCTTGGCAACCAGTTGCTAAAGCAATCAGATGTGACGTTGCTTTGCAGAAAAGTAGGCCATGACTGGCCACTCCTCCTTTAATTGGAAACAACTAACCCACATGTTGTAACATGTGTCTGACAAACTGGAAACAGATTGCAACTAGTTAGATGGCAAGTAGACCTAAACAGAAACTGCA
>NW_015515583.1:2374-3542 GCF_001515645.1 Sinocyclocheilus grahami | reverse complement strand
GTGAAGTGCACACTCAGCCTGAAATAGACAGACCCATCTAATATTCTTTCAAAAAGCAAAAATGTGCAGGATTTTTATCAGTTGATCTTTAATAGAACCACAAAAGTATTCACACATTACAGGAAAAACATATGTCTTCATGATCTACGTAAAGAGATCTCTGAGGCTAACTTTACGCTGTTAGGCAGAGTGAATTCACAACAAAGCAAATGTGCCATGTCGTATCATTTTCCAAGAAATTATACACATAAGGCTTAGGGTATGTTAAACTCACATTTCTAATGGAAACGCAGAACTAATTGCACATGCAAGAGAAGACACTTTCACAGTTATGCATAATGAACGTCACTAAGGATAACAGCAGAATTAAAAATGCGCCTTTATATGGAGAACAATTACATTATTGTGAACCGAAGAAGTGTCTCACTCTCAGTGCTGGTTCGAAGACGTTTGTGAAAGTAAACAAATTCCTGTTTCAACAAATCTGTGAACAAAAGTTTCAGAAAGTGGATCAAAGTGGCAGCAAACACAAGCCAAATTGAATATAATGAGCATCACAGAAGCAGTCCATCTAAGTTCCTGCTTCACCAAAGAGGCCACGTCATTTGACTTCAAACAAGTGCAATTATGTTTGACTTTTTCTGAAAATCTGAAAACAGATTGGGCCTGTCCATTGTTTTTTCTCAAGGTACAAAATAGACAGATGAGTGTATAACATGAGGGGAAATTCCTAAATGTCAGAAAAACAGTGGACAGACACAAAAACAGGGAAAACTCAACTGTGAGTTCTCAACCCATCAAAGAGCTTAGGAGTATTTGGGATATATTTGCTGCGTATTTCAATATCAGTTAGATTTTCATTTAATGTAGTGTAGTTTTTTTTTTATCATATCACTTCATGTTTATATGCTGTGTTTAGGTTGTTTTTCTTTTTTTACCGAACAGTTGGACAGAAAGTGGGAGAAGAGTGCACAGTCTTCGGAATTAGTCTAGGCTGTGGATTCTGGAGAGTTCAGGGTTTCGTCATTTGTTCCTGGTTCTGACAGACCCAAAGATCTTATTACAGGGTGCGTCCATGATGTTGTCTGAGTTACATGACTGGAGGAAAAAGAAAGATTTATTTAATAAATGACATCCCCAAATTAAAATAATTTTGTATTAAAAAAAA
>NW_015515583.1:0-1286 GCF_001515645.1 Sinocyclocheilus grahami | reverse complement strand
CACACACGTACACAATTCCCCACATGCACTTTATTTCTTTGATGCACAGCTTTGGATAGAGGACTGATGTGTGGCAGGTTGTAATTAAAGAACGTCAGCCAATAAAACGTAAACAGACACTATTGAAGGCTCAATTAAGGCACAGGCTAGAATCTTATTAATATGTGCCACCATACTGGTAACAAATCCCTGACAGAATTTGATCTTGACACTCCCTCTGTACGTGCAGGAAGTACAATTGACAGTAAGTCTGCTGGCATACTCAATGTCCTGACATAACTTTATAATGGGTTTCTCTTCAGAAATATGATCTTGTTAAAAAAAAAGTTTTTATGAGGAAAAGAATACACAGAGTATCCCACTGTCTAGATTTCACACACAATCAACATTTTGACAGGAAAGGCCAAAGAATAATTCATGCCGTCTCAAATTTCTACAAACAAATGTCCCTGGCTACATGTAATTTAGTGCCTATGGGAATTTACAGTAAATGTTGTGTGTCTACATTTGAACAAATGAGTGGAAAATGCATGGAAGAAATTTTGGCTAACAAATACGTTTTCAAACCATTTATCATTGGCACTGGCCATATCTTTAACATGTATTATTTTTTAATATTTAAACATTTAATATAGATTTAAATTGATTTAAGGAAGTAAAGAAAAGAAAGAACAGTGTAAATGTTTGAAAAGGAGGTGTAATGTGTGTGGGGGGGGGGGGGGGGGTAATCAATTGAAACTATTTGCAAACATTATTTTTATTTTAAAACATGCACACATTTGCTTTTATTTGCATGCCTAATATGTCAAAAAATAAAACAGTAACGTTTCGTCTTGTCACATTCAGTTATTAAAAATCATAAATCATTCTGCCTAAATACTGATTTCAAAATGGTGAAATTTGACAAAAAAGGTTGAGTACTTTGCCTCACTTGGTATTACTGTTGGTTGTTTCTATTGTAAAACAATTCGTCCTGGTAATGGCCAAATAACTGGGCATTCATGTGCCTAAACCTTGGT
This sequence comes from Sinocyclocheilus grahami, assembly GCF_001515645.1. Classification (NCBI taxonomy): domain Eukaryota; kingdom Metazoa; phylum Chordata; class Actinopteri; order Cypriniformes; family Cyprinidae; genus Sinocyclocheilus; species Sinocyclocheilus grahami. Next base: position 267 of record NW_015515583.1, on the reverse strand, counting down.
GTATCATACCTAATTGTTGGCTGTTTTCTTTAAAGAAGTCTTAAGGAAAAAAGTGATTTCAATCCTCATTTCATAATAGTTTCCTAGAATATAAACAGAGTGTTGTTTTCTAAAGCTTGCATTCATATATATTTTGAGCGGCCATCAACTAAAGTCTTTAAATTCTACAGCTTACTGATTTTTTTGGGATTCTGTTTTTTTGTATTCAGCGTTCTGACGTATCGTCTCGGTTACGTATGGTAACGTCTAGGTTACTTGTGTAACCCT
>NW_015515582.1:4401-5268 GCF_001515645.1 Sinocyclocheilus grahami | reverse complement strand
TACGGTGGTAGTGTGGTTGTTGTACCACTGCGAGTGTCATATATTAAAATGTCCTCCTCATTATATCAAAAAAAGCATTTATTTAATCAAGCTGCAAAAACGGCTCGTTAGAGTGCATTAGGATATAGAGTGCATTAGTGCCCGTCCAGTTTTTCAGTGGCAATTGTTCTAGAAGTACTTTTTCCATTCATTTTTTCCATGGTGATTAAAAAAAAAGTAATCGTTAAAGTGTTATAAGCCATGAACCAAACCAACCAGCTACGAGGAGAATCACAACAGTACAAATGTTGATTAGAAGCAAGAAAGTTTTTGAAAACTTGATTAAAAGTCAAACGTACTTAACAAGACAGTGCACTTAATGGCTTTAGTGAGGGAAAGAACTACAATCCCATGAAGCACTGCAAATGATATAATCATATTAAAAACGATGAAGAAATATAAAACTATACATTTAAAGTCATTTGTGGTGCTTCATGGGAGTGGGCGGAGCTCAGTGCTCATTGCGACTCTTTGATTGGAGGATTTTCTCTGCAGCATCATGGGTAATGTAGTTTTTCCACCAGGGACTCGTCTGTTAAACATGATTATTTAAAGCATGCGCTGAAATAATGTGAACTGATTGCTTCAACAAAAGCATATATCATTGATTAACAACCTCAGAGCTCACAGTAAGCCTGTCTTTGACGGTTTGTAAGTTTTTGTTAAAAATCAGTTTCCCTATGGAGAAAATGAATGGCAGTTTTACTTCCGTGGAACCCAACTGCTGCTGTTTGTATGCAAATATGACTACCTATACAGCAAAACCTTAATGAATAGTTATACACTAATGGTGTGTTCACACCAGACGCGAAGCGAATATGCGCATCG
>NW_015515582.1:1971-3511 GCF_001515645.1 Sinocyclocheilus grahami | reverse complement strand
AAGACAAAATGTGTTTTACTGAGAAAAAATAAGATTTGGTTTTTATAAAGCCTTTATCCAAAAGGTACATCTGGAATTTCACGTCATTTGCATCGCCCAGAGCGAATTCGCCTCTATTCGCGTCTTTGCGTTGACTTCGTATGTAATCTACTCGCGCGAATAATACATTCGCGTCTGGTGTGAACACACTGTTACACATCATCTCATTTAGTTAAGAATTACGTGAATCACGTAAATTATACCATATTTTCAAATCAAAACAGCAAAATCTGAGGAAAAAAGTTGAGTAGTTTGCGTCACTGGCTATTTCTATCTTCATTTGACATTTCTATCGTAAAACAGTTGCTCATCTTTCATCCTACCTATCTCTCTTTCAATGTTGAAATTCGTGCTCTGCTTCTGTGAACTTCGATTTGATTGGGCATCTCACTCATTTTGACATTGACAAGCCCTGTTAGACCAGACCAGCCTAAAAATTTAACTTTTACACCATTTCCCCCATCATCCTAACAGCAAACAGAGTCCTGAGTAATGGAGTGCAGCAGATCAGTGCAAGAATATCAAATACCGGGGGAACAATTTGGCCATTTCTGAATATGGGGGACAATTGTCATCCTTAATGTCTCTGGTGGTTACAGCCCTGATTTAATGATTAGGCTTGCTCTCATCTGAGAGAGAGAGAGGGAGTAGGCCGTAACACAACCGCCTGTCTTTACAAAACTGACAGAAAATTACTTTCCTTTCAGAGAACGAGGAAAAAATTGACCTCCGCTCCTCTGATGTCTGTGGCAGATCTATAATACCTCGCCTTTGTCTGCTGTCTTCGCCTCACCAAATACCTTTCTGCACATTTACGGGGTCACATATTTAGTGTGTGAGGGCATGAAATGAAATCCAAGCCAAACCGAGTTGATGTCTCCAAAGATAATCTAAACAGATTCAGACAAAGCCGTGACGAGACGGACGGAGGGATGGCTGTGTGTGGCGGTTTAAAGAGAGGCAGAAGAGCAGACACTGTTGGACGAGGCGGGTCGCTGGCCTGTGAAAGCCTCCGCTAAAGCGTGAGAGGTTAGGGGGCATTTAGAGGGGTTTAAGCAAAGCTCTCCGGCTCTTGTTCAATCTAACGTCTTCTGGAGGACGGAGGGTTTGGTGACAGGAGGAAATACAGATATAAAGAAGGAGAAAGACAGTAATGGCTGTAAGTCGCGCATGGAGGTTTTCTCACATGGTTGAACTTTCTGTCAGTGTGACGCGTTTGAACCCGCTGAACTCTGAACTTTAGCAACTCGCTAAAGTTCATGCCGTTACACACAGCACCGAACGTGTTGAATTAGTTGCATTCTTACATACTTGGCATTGCTCCCTAATTCATTTTGGCCTTGCATGCAAAATCAATTCAACAGGTTTTGCATTTTACTTTACAGCAGAAAAATGCACTTTTTTTGTGATTGTGAGAAGGAGTGTGTGCACGTGTCGATCTATATTTGTGCTTGTGTTTGATTGAGTGAGAAATCAATGCATTAAGAGGTTGTTGTTTCGT
>NW_015515582.1:462-1574 GCF_001515645.1 Sinocyclocheilus grahami | reverse complement strand
TCATGTACACACACCTAATAGATGTATTTTATCTCACTGATATTTCAGAGCACACTCTTTACTTTTTTTTAAAGAAAAACTATGAAAAAACAGCCTTTCTTTTATTCACCTAGAAATTAAATTAACAGTGCTTTCAATTCAAAAACAGTTTCAAAACAGAAACCAAAGCGTCCATGAAAAACAGCCTTAGAAACAAGCATAACTAATATCTACCTGTCAGACACATTTAAGTTTAGCCTTGCGGAAATGGAAAAACACACAGGAAGTAGTTGAGACAGTTCTGCAGGAAACAGAGACACACGTTTAAAGCTATCTTCTGGGCTGATGGTGCAAGTTGTTGTCATATTGAGACCTAAAGTAAGATTGTTAGAATGTTTCTGGAAAGGAGAGGTGTGACAGACAGCATGTGTATGTCTGTTAGTGTCATGTTTTACAAAAAGAAAAAAAAATGCTTTGAAATGCTTTAAAGGTATTTATTATTATGATTAAGATTATTATTATTAATTGATTCAAATGAATTGAATCAACTGGATTCAAAATATGTAATGCAAAAAGTCCACGTTTCCACACTGTTTTAAGTAAATATTTACTATTTATTGGTCATATTTCAATAATTAATATTTAAGACAATAAGATAATGAATTTCCATTTATACCCACTAACAATATATACTATTAAACTACAATATATAAAATAATTCCTTAACTTAAATATAAAATTGCTAGTGAAAAAAGCATGCAAAATACTGAAATTTGAATAATTAATATTTAAGATAATAAGATTGTGCATTTTCATTTATACCCACAGATATACACACAACATATATTTACTTTTTAAACTATTTTTACTCTGAAAATTGCAAGTAAAATATTGAATTAAATTACATGAAATTTTAAAGTAGAAAGGTTGGAGCAGTATTTTCTTATAAAACATACTCAGATAACCTGTATTAATAATGTTTCATTAAACTTACTGCAATGCCATTTTTGCTACTTAAGTGAAAATCAGAGATGCTTCATTTTAATAGCCAAATTAAAAACACATTAAAATCGTTTTTACATTTGTGTGTGTGTGTCTGTGCTCAGATCTTGACACAGCAGGGTAACAGTGTG
>NW_015515582.1:0-385 GCF_001515645.1 Sinocyclocheilus grahami | reverse complement strand
GTGGGCTAGATTTCAGGTTATTAAAGATACACCCCTGAACTGTTCGTTTGATTTAGCAAAAGCAGGCCGATATAAAGCAGAGCCTCCTGGTCCTTGAACCTGTGATTGCGGTGCGACCTTCAGACTGTGTTAGTGTGTGATTAGACTCAACGAGCTGAAATGAGCTCTAATACGCCTCTAATTGTCAGCATGTCCAGAGAGCTTTGCTAACAGTTTGATAGTTAACATAAGTCATGAGGAACGCTTCTGAGATCTGCTTTAATGTCTCTACACGTCCCACAGCGACGGTACACTCTTTGATGTGTCACATGATTGCAATAAATAAATAAATATATATATATAAATACCATAGCAATAATGTTTTTTTTTTTGATACTAAAATACA
>NW_015515581.1:4951-5268 GCF_001515645.1 Sinocyclocheilus grahami | reverse complement strand
TTGTTTTCTTGTTCATTTCTCACCGTCCAAACGGAGGAAAGAGCTAAGTTAATCGCTGTGGCTCAGGCGAACCCCGACCCGATTCTCTAAAAGAGGGCATTCGTGCCGCTCGCCCTAGCCAGCTCCCTCGAGGGGGAAACCCTTGTGACGCTGTTCTGGATTGGGATAATTTACCATCGCCCCATGGAGCTCCCAGACACCACCAACCTCGGCTGGAAGGAGGCAGTCAGCCGGTGTCTGGAGAGCCTCCGATCTGGGACCCATCTGCTGGCCGGAGGGCTCCTGTTTCCCCGTTAAGCCCACGGAGGGCTCCTGTT
>NW_015515581.1:1935-3758 GCF_001515645.1 Sinocyclocheilus grahami | reverse complement strand
CCACCTTCCCCAGCTCCACCTGTATAGATCTGCTACAGGGTGACTCGTGTATGCTATATGGGGTTAATTTATATACAGTATGTTATGTGCAGCAGCATGTTGTGGATGTATTGGCAGTAGCAAGTCTCAGCACATGCTCTGCCGCAACAGCAGCGTATAGCAGATATATCTTGCCAAGACCAAACACATTAACACTGCCATGTATATTACCATACCAATCCCTCATCTACAGGGCCTATGGGATGACCGGCTCTAGAGCAAAACATCTATGTCATTCACTAATTGCCAAAAATAATTACAGTCTCCTTTATATGATCAATGTGGGAAAATGTAGCAGAATTCTCTGTATGTGCTTTTAAAATGCTTGACTTTATGTGGCTGTGTTTATCATCTCATCATTCACAAAACACATTTCAGTCTGTGCATGTCTGCTTTTATAGTATTTTGTGAAGAACACATGCCATGATAAACACACACCCTGCATCACGTGTCGTCTAGTTTGCTACTTACACTACTTACAAAGAATATTACATGCAGGACATCACAAGTCTTCAAAAGCTCAACCCAGTGAGACATGAAATTAATGTGACGAGCTGCTGAATACAGATATTTCTTGCTCATTTCAATGGGATTTTGTTGTTAGAGATGTGACTTAAGGTGTATTTCAGCCAGTGGTGTAATGGTGACATACTGTGAATTAACCTCATCTGCATACAGACACATTTGCATACTGCTAAAACTATTTAAATTAAACCTCATTGGCTGTAATGTGTAATATGTTATTCTCTTATAGTGGACACCAGTGATTTGTGAAAGCAATGTAATTGTTTTGATGTTGGACGATAGGCAGGAAGAAATCTTATGAAAATTTTGTTCTTTGTCTTTCAAACACACAAGTAGTCCTCATATTTAAGTTACCTTCATGGACATGGGATAAATACACATGCATACTCTTTAAACTGATTTAAGTCATTCTTTTTTGGCAATAATTTAAATACAGATATGCAGCTACCAAGCTAAAGCTCAAGCTCAAGCTGGCAAGGCAAGAAGCTGTTTTCCATATATTAGGCTGTATTTGTATTCATATATTATGGGCTCTCATGTTTAGATGGCCACATGCAAAATCCCTTTCTGTCAATACAGATTTCATGACTCATTCTGCATTTCACAGTCTCATCAGATTTTCTATCTAAATCTACTTAAATTTTGCAATACAACTGTGGTGTAAACGAAACACTATTGGCTTTATTTCTTCTAATGACCTACGTGAGTTTGAGAACCCATGCCTGACTACTCTACAAAGTTCATCCAAAGATTACAATTGTGTCATTATTCACTCATCCCCATGGCATCCTTTGTTTCCCCCCCGCAGAGCACATAAGTAAAAATCAGGCACATCAAGAACACCAAACAAATATGGGAAAGCAAGTTTCAGCACAAGGAAAGACTACCACTTAATGATGTAAAATTTCAGTCTGCTTCTCTCACATTTGGACTACATTATATTTATGGTACTTTCTCTGTATTTTGGTCCTTTTAGAACTTGTCATTGTATAGAAAGTACCATGAAATTAATCTTTAAAATTTTCTACAGAAACAAAATACAGCATAGAAAACCAAGCATAAGGGTGAGTAAAAATTTGACTTATTTTCAAACATATTTTTTTCAGTTTATGTTTTAAAGATTTGAACATGTATGTAAACACACAATCGCAATATCTTAGATGCTCATATATGAGCATTTTAAGCTGAATATGTACAGTATATTGATTAGGAAAGGATGTTGTTCACTTCCTGTTACACACACACACACACACACACAC
>NW_015515581.1:402-1286 GCF_001515645.1 Sinocyclocheilus grahami | reverse complement strand
AAAAAAACTATGGAAGTCAATGGCGTCCAGCAACAGTTTGGTTACCCACGTTTTTCAAAATATCTTCTTTTGTGTTCAGCAGAAGAAAGACAAGGGACAAGGATATTTTGGGTTGTTTTAAATGTTTCAACTTGTACAGTTCATTATTTAAAACATCTATTGGTCAAAGCAATTTATGTATGTTACATTTTGTCAGATAATTCAGACCAAAAACAAAAGAAAAACATTTTGAGTAAAGGTCATGTAGTGTGTTATGCATGTAAATGCAAAATCTCATTCTCATTATTGTAATATGGTAATGTTGTCATTACTGTAAATGTGCTAATGTATATTATGAATGTAAATGTATATAGCACTAGTCCAACAGTATTCCCTACAGTTTCCAGAGATGCGTTTCCTGTGGCTGTTTTTAAGTAGTTGTTTTGCTCCAGGTCTGAAATTTTACATTGCTCAATCAGAGACCCAACCCTCTGCAAATGGACCCGTTGGACCCGCTCTCCTTATCGCCTGTCCAGAACCACTCCGAAGCGCTTTTGAGCTGATGAGGTCACACACACAATAAGCGAGTGAGTGAGCCACAGGGCACACTTACACCAGTTCGTTCACATTACTCTACTTTACATTCTCCTCTCCTCTTTCTCCATGCACATTTCTTCCTCTGGGCTTCCTGTCATATGTCTCTTTGCTTTCTTCTCTTCTGTTGCCCCCCTCTGCTCTGTTTTTTCTCTTCTCCGCTTTTCTGTCTGCTCACCAGGCATGTTCTCTTTCTTTTTAAAACCGTCACACAGATAATCTGCCCCTCGGGCTCCCATCCTCTTTACTTGGTAGCACTCACACAAATGCACACATGCCACAAACATTCTAATGCTGTTGTCGTTTTCCTT
>NW_015515581.1:0-343 GCF_001515645.1 Sinocyclocheilus grahami | reverse complement strand
ATGCACACATGCCACAAACATTCTAATGCTGTTGTCGTTTTCCTTTAATATTGAAATTTGAACTCCAACCAGCCCAATGGTGAAAATATCACTAGCAAAATCACACTAAAATCATGCTCACAGACATCCATCTGCTCCATTACAGAAACATGCTTTCCCATAATCACAGGCCTCGAGTGCTGACCTCTGTAATGTCCTGACCCCACTGTGAAAAAAGACAAGCAAAACCAGATTTGTTGCTTGTGTGTGGTTTAATTAGCGTAGATTGTGTGTGAATGTGTGTGTGTATGTGACTATGAGTGTTGACATGTACTTGTGTATGTGATAATATGTAACTGCAGGA
>NW_015515580.1:4096-5268 GCF_001515645.1 Sinocyclocheilus grahami | reverse complement strand
AGTTAAAACAGTTTAAACCTTTAGAAAACACGTCGCGAATTTGTGAAGGTGTATTCCTTTTCACTGCATCTCTTAATTTTTTTAATGCAATCTGCATGATGGGCGATTCGGCTCTTTGTATTAATCAATGCATAAATACATGATGCTGTTTTGTTCATAATTGTTTATGCAATTTACGAAATTATATTTGATTTATATGAGTTAATTTAGATGTAATGCACATTTTTTAATAGACATTTATTTCCTTGCGTTGACGATTTAAATGCTGCATTATTTTGCTCATTGTGCCCTCCTGTGGCCTCGGGAGACAAGACAAAAGTTTCCTTCAGACCTATTTAATCTGCATATAAAACATTAGAAATTAGATATTTGTTTAATTTTTATTGTGTGTTTGACTGTTAAAAGTTTGACTAACTTAATTATTATAAAAACTTTAAGTGCAATTTAAGCAGTTGTACAGCACAAATCAGTAAATTTTAACCTTCAATATTATAATGTAGTACCAACTGACTCATGTATATGTTACAGCATTAGTTGAGAGATTTTTTTTCCTTGAGAAAATTTGGCATGTACTGTACCTGATATGTATCCAAAATAATCGATATTGAATCGAATCGGTAATCGAATCGAATCGCAAGCTTGGGAATGAGAATCGAATCGAATTGTGAAATTTGTGTCAAAACCCAGCTCTAATGATTATTATTATTATCAGGCAAGTATTATTATGTAATTAATATTAGGGCTTATTTGTGACATCATATTTCTTTTTACACTTTTTTTATATGCATGTTATAACCAATCACACACGATTCTGTTGAGTTTATGAATGCAATGACCAATTGGAGGCGTTCCGATGAGTCATCGCTGAAACACCAGAGTTTTGCTGTTGAGCATGTGCGCTCTGACTGAATTCTGCTCTCTCATAAATTCTCTGATCATAAATAACAAAATGCAGATGTACATGCAATGTATATTCATCAGATTTATTCATCATACAGTGTAAATAGCTTCACTGATTATAACAGGAGTGTTTTTTAAAGTGCATAAACTTGCGCTAGAATGAAATCAGTGATGATGTTCTTTGATAATGTGGCTCTTCCAAGCCAGGATGTTTTTTTTATATAACATTGATTGTATTCGTCTGAAAGAAGAAAGTCATATACATCTAGGAT
>NW_015515580.1:1580-4081 GCF_001515645.1 Sinocyclocheilus grahami | reverse complement strand
GATGTTCTTTGATAATGTGGCTCTTCCAAGCCAGGATGTTTTTTTAATATAACAATTGCGAAAAAGTGCAGTGCAGTGCAGTGTTTCCCACAGACTTGCACTCTATTTGTGGCATATATATGCAAATTCATTCTCTGCCAGCAGGAGGCGCTTTTAGAGTGGGAGAGATAGAAGTTTCCCCGGTAACGGCTGTACACAATGCAGCGCTCCGCTCACAAATGCTGCTTTATCAGACATTACATGCAAGATGAAATGAAAATGACATCCAAAATTTTCTGAAGACAATCGGTTTCCTTCAGAAATACAGTGATAGAAAAACACCCGCACTGGCTTTCAAATTTTGAAACGTGCAGTGCTCAAGTTTATTCAACAAAGTCAAAGCCTTTTGGAAAATCTATTTGTGGCAGTCAGTTTTGATATTGTGGCAGGCCGCCACAAATAAATCAATGTATGGGAAACACTGCAGTGTCTCGTAAGTGTAACTCTACTGCTGAATCAACATTTGATGTGAATGTGTCTCGTGAGTTGAAGTTGGAGCTGGAGCCGGGAGACATAATACAGCGCATTGCTTGAGGTAGATGTTGTTTTGTTAGTAAATGTTTCATTATATTACTAGTGTTGCCTCCTTTGTTCACTATTACACTACTACATAGCCTATATTGCATCTGACACTAGTGTTGTTTAGTTTTGAAACATGTGCCCACACTTTCGAACGTTTCACTCTTGCCGCCATGACTGATTGCAAGCAAACACACTGCACATGCGCATGAATATCACACATGTCGCGCAAACGTCGGCCACATCATTTAGTGAAGGAAAAGGTCAAGCAGCAGCTATCGGTAGTCCGGTATTGACCCAATTACGTACCGGTCCAAAAAAATACCGGTTCTCGGTACCCATCCCTAGTCTTGAGGCGATATGACCATTGGCACAAAGAGTGAACAAGGGCTCCAGTTTCCAACAGCAGTAAATGTAATCTTTACGATTGTTATGTTGGTTTGTGGTGGGGAGGTTTAAATGCAAAAGCTGTGAGGTTTGGACTTGGCATCCAAAGAATAGGAAAAAATGAAGATATTTCCAAAACTTAGAAAGACATTTGGGCATAAAAAGAACAGCCATACCGGTTTTGATGTCAGAATTCCCCAAAACGTTCTCTATTCTGGCCAGAATGCTCCGACACTGAGCCAGTAGTTAAATGCTCTGAAAGTATCTGGGAGTGTCCAGGACCCCGCTCTATTTATAGCAACTTGATTACGAAAAAGAAAAAAAAACACAACAATAATAATCTCATGTCTTGAATGCCAAAAATACCAGACAATTCCTGAGGGGTGATTCAACCGCTGGCCTTTCACAGCCTGGTGCTAGAGTCATATGGTTTTTATCTACTCAAGTCTAAAACTATCCACTACAACACACCCTTCTACCACTAATTAGAGAAAACTACTAACTACTAAAAAATCTACTAACAAATAAACTAATCCTAAAACACACCCTTGATTTCTCAAAATGGCTTTCATATGTGATCCTAAATCTGATTCAGGTCAATGCAATGCAATGCCTCAGTCTGAATGGTCATATACCATAAACTCACTTCGATGGCCTCTGTGTTTACTTCCGTATGACAACACGCTTCATGCTGTCTTATCATTCTTGCATGCAATAATTCTGTTGTTTTGTTTTTTCAGCTTTTATCAATTAATTCGAATTTAATGTTTTTCCATGATTTTATTTGTTAGAAATTGAGGAAGTGCGATTTTGAACAGAAATATTACCAAATGTTAGAATTAGACACTTTGATCATATGCCAATGTTAACAGTAAAGAGAAAAAAATTATCTAACCGCATATCGGCACACGTGATTAACCGCTTATCCCAAGTTGCCATTCACACAGAATGTGCTTTTGTGTTGACAAAGATGTGACACGGGCAGTGGAATAAGGAAAAAAATGCAAGAGGATGTAGAGCAGCCATTCTCAAAATCCAGACTCTGGTCCGGATCCGGACTGGGAGGGAATTCGATCCAGACCCCCCTCCACTTCATATTTCAAGTGCACTCATATCACTCAGACCTCCGTGGCACACACACACAGGGGCGCACGAACCAGTGTTGCAGTTTATTCAGACTTTTTTGTAAGACAAAGTGCATAGCAACTAGCGACATTTTGGATAAACCTTTTAGCTTCATTCAGTAGAATAATGTCACCGGTTTCGCCCCACGAGCGCGAGGTTTTTCTCGACTGGCAGAGTTAGCAGCACATTCATTTGAATGAACCGCAAACAGACTTGTGAATGAATTAGTAAAAAACAGCGTTTCCAAAAACCTATCACTGTTGATTGCCTGGACATATGAACATGAATGGAGTTCGTCTGTAAATATGCACATATTTTGTTACACAGACAGACGTATGTGCTGCATGATATAAATAAAGTAATTCACTGCTGTATAACAGCGTATCGAAGTTATCATTCCACATTTTAGCAATTCAGCTGAAGTGACTTTA
>NW_015515580.1:0-829 GCF_001515645.1 Sinocyclocheilus grahami | reverse complement strand
TTAACTAGAGGGTTAATAAAGAAAAAGTTACTTGAATCATGTTGTCGTTACATTTTTAAGTTGACTAGTTAAAGATCGTAAAAATAAAGAATCGATCTAAAGAATCTAAAGAAGAAATGTTTTGCCATATCGCCAGTCCTAGCTACAATGCATGAAATCAAGCTTGAGTAGAAACACTAGCGTTCATTGAACATGTTTCAGGACAGTTGCCTATGTAGGCAGCAGACAGCAGAGCAGCCGATTACATTTTAGAATCTCAGTGAATGTAGGACCTTAAAAAATTTACAGTCTTCCCTGGCTCACAAATCACTACAGCTTGCTCCAAAACAAAAGTGGCAAAACACTTTCAACAACCAATAAAACAACTGCTGCTTGATTTGAGTGGAAGAAATTTGAAGTATGGATGGAGAAAAGAGGGAGCAAGAGATCTGAGCACTGGAGGAAAGAATGCTTTCAAGACCAGATAAGCACTGCAGCAGGAATGAGACTGTGAACAGCGAGAGCTATACTGAATACCAAAATCTCTCAGTTCACGTCTCGGCTATGAAGTAGTTTCCAGGCAACTCCCAGGTCTGTCAGTAGCCTCTGCCTCCTTTAGTTGATGGATTTCAGTAGCGCAGGCATGTCCCCAGTGCTGTAACACCGGGGGAGGTTGGCTTGTGCACTTTGTTGGGAGAACAAAAACAAAAGGCTGGGCTCAGCAGTTGTTTTTGTCACCAGTTACTTAGAGAGAGAGTACGCTGAAATTTTAACAGCGCCCTACAGCTGGGGCCTATTCAGGTATAGCTACATACCACCATGCAGTGGCGGCTCGTCAGGGAAGGCAGGG
>NW_015515579.1:3931-5269 GCF_001515645.1 Sinocyclocheilus grahami | reverse complement strand
CGGTTTTCCCGTGGAATTGGGCTACTTTAACACTGTTGCCGCGGGATGTTTTTCATGTCCGCGGGTTGAACCCCACCCAAAAAATGTGTATCCCCCCTCCAAGCGATTTTTACGGGGGGATCGCCCCTGAAAAGCGATTGGGCTAGTTTTGAGTATCAACTGGGCGGGTTTTGCTGTGAAAACCTGGCAACCCTGTCGCCACAGCACATCAGTCCACTCTATTCGGTTCACACAGCGTTCTACTAGTCCATCCGAATTCTCATATGTCTCGTGCCTGCCATCGTGTTTCAAACGCTGTAACTTGGCTTTGACTTGATGAAAACCCTTTTATAAGTGCAGTCACCGTGTATTTAGATGAATCCTTTAAACTCCCCCTCACTTGTCATGTATTCGAGCTATTTGTCTCTTGAGTGTGTTCTATGTAAAAACCCAACTGGCGCGGTGACATTTTAACAGACTCTGGCACTCTAAGGTAATTGATTTGAAGTCGGCAACGTTATTTATCGTGGCTTTAGACGATACTGCAATACCGTCGTCTTTGTCTCCGCGTGTCGTTTCAGGGTCTTTGTGTAGCTGGCTTGGAAAAGGAGGCGGAGCCAAATGTTCTCCCTGCTCTGTTATCTGAGAGAAGTACTTCTCTGTAGTGAGTGTTGGGTAGGTAGTGTAGTGTACTAATGTAGTGTATTTTCAGACCCCATTTTACTCTGTAACTTAAATTAATCTAAGTTACCGATCCAGTGGAATCCAACTGAAACCGTTTGAGCTTTAGGTGGAGGGGGAGAACTATGTTTTTTCAGTTAATTAGGTCTAAATATAGCATCTTTAGTAATTTAGTTTTCATGTTTAATTAAGATAAAGTTGTGTACTCAAATATAGACCTTCTCCAGAGAAGCTTATTCTATATTGGTTGCATAAAACGTCTCTGTCTTCTTTGTGAGCGGCCCAACAGCTCGCAGGCGGTACTGCAGTTAGTAGACATTTCATACAGAGAAATCCACACGCTGCAAGTCAACAACAAAATGGCTGACCTTCACCAGAACAAAGCCTACTTTCTATTAGCCTATACACAGCGATCGCAGTTTTCACTGGGTTTGTTTGCTATCAAAAAAATGAAAAACATTTGTTTACATGTGAATCCATTTAAAATACATTATTAATTTTGACAACATCTAAAATGTATAGGGCGTGTGCCCTTTATGTGCATTTAAAACATTGCATTATTTTTTGAACCTTTTGTTTACCATGTTGGTTAAAAAAATGCGATCTGAAAAACAATTTATATATGAGCAGACAAAAAGTCCTCCCACGGGTCAAGCTCCCATCCCCCTCCCATCTTCC
>NW_015515579.1:1722-2628 GCF_001515645.1 Sinocyclocheilus grahami | reverse complement strand
TAGAACCGAACCGAAATATACAGCACAACAAAGGTAGTCCGATTCGCGAACGAATGACTCATGAACCGGTTCTGAATCAAAAACAGGTATGGATCAGTCGGAGCGATAACTCACACAAATTATGTTCATAAAATGTTCGAAATGAAACAATACTACGTTTTATTGCCCAATTAAGACTAAATCAGTATACTTTTTGTTCATATGGCAACGCTTATGAGCTTTGTTGTATCGTGGCAGCATTTTTATATGTAGAAAGCTAGTGCTATGAAGCAGATCGGAAAGGATGTTAAACCGAGCACATGCATGCCAGGGTTTGTGAACGATGAGAACAGAAACTCGAGCTATGTTGAACGGCTCTGTAACGGCGGTAGGCACATGGTGTCAATACAAAAATCACAGCGAAAATCATTTCGTATTTGCTGATATACTCTCATTTTTGATACATCAAACCCAAATAAATATTCGACTGAGGAATGAGAACAGGGTTGCACCCAAAAAATGAGTCTGACTGTAATCACTGCTGATGGACTTTAGAAACTACGTCAAATTTACTAACGGACATTTTGATTCAACATTGTGAAAACGCGTTACCGAAACGTTCCTCTACTGGCAGGAGGCGTTTAATTTTCGAATCTCCCGTTGTCCCGCGAAACGCATGTCTCCTCCCCCTGTTGTTGTACCGTTGGAGAGGAGAAGAGAGCGCGAGTCACCAAGCAAACTACACTGCAGAGGTGCTGTCAGCCCGCTCTCACTGTAGCCTACAGGCAGTCACCTTGTGCAGCTGTCTGTATGACTGTATGTGATTCCGTTGCGTGACGATAAAGACGTTACTAACACAATCCGCGTTTTTAAACTTGTATAATACGAAACCGAGACCGTCGTAGTAACGTATTCTTGGAGATACCG
>NW_015515579.1:0-741 GCF_001515645.1 Sinocyclocheilus grahami | reverse complement strand
AAAAAAAGGATTAAAAAATTGTTTTCAAACAGGTTTCCCACAACACTCTCTCACGACTGCCATTGGTCAGAAAACAGATAGCCCCACCCCACACTTATGCCGTTGGTTGAGCCAGTAGTTTTAGCCAATCATTTTTGTAGTTTTAAAAAACGAATCCATTTTTAAATGATAAATAAGTAACATTTTTCTGTGTTCTTTCAAAAAATCCTGATATGTCAACTTTATTTGGTGGTTCGGAGCAGGATTACTTTTTCTAAACAGTTTGGAAATGATTATTTTTTGTTTTTGCAATTCCATTTGGTTCTGTTTGTGCTGTAGAAATGACACACTTCATCTTTAAAGATTCAATCTCACAATCATGCCACCTACAAGGACTCTGAATTAAGGATCCACTGAAATGTTATTGTGAGTAATAGGTCTTGCAGTTTTCCAAGTACTGCACTTCATCATTATTTTATTTTGCTTACGGTTATTAAGTCTTAATATAATATTAATAGCAAGTTGTGTGTATCACTATAGAAAAGCTCAAACAGAATAGCATGACGCTAACAATGTCAAGATCATTGGTCTGATGACCAGGGATGCATGAACTGATAAAAAATGGATGCCCTGAATGCAGATCACTTTGAGTTAAAGCATTTACCAAATTAGATTGGGTAAATTAGACCAGAGGCCTTTAAAAGGTAGGGAACTGTGTTAAAGGGGTCATATGATGTGATTTAAATTGTTCCTTTCTCTTTG
>NW_015515578.1:4215-5269 GCF_001515645.1 Sinocyclocheilus grahami | reverse complement strand
GTGGTAGGATAAACAGCTCATGTGCTCCACATGTCTGGTCTCGTCCCGGAGAGCAGCCCTAATAAGCGAAGAACAGGAATCATTTTGCGAAAACCAGCTACTCTTGTTCAGCCAGGCTCCTCGAGTTAGATTTCAGAAGAGTGGCTAAACCACCGTCACCCAAAATGCACCTCTCCTGGTGCACACACCCTGAACAGGGCTGCAGCCTCAAATCTCAGTCCAACCGCACGGCACTGGGCTGAATCCAGAGGCCACAAAATTCTGCTCCAGGCTATAAACAACTATAGCCTCCAGAATCCTGGTGAACACCACTTCCTTCCTCCCTGCAACAACAGGCTGAAAAGCAAGACACTGGACAACACACAAGATTCATTTGTTCAGAGTTGCTTTCTGATTTGGGGAGAGGTGTATTGTATAACTCGGTTTATCTCCAATATTCAAACAATATGAGCAGCAAGGTCACTTAAGAGCCAGAGCAAATTCTCAGCAGGCTGAACTTACCAAAAACGGTTCCTTATTGTGAAGATTAACAAACAAGGCTGGTACTTTAAAAGCATTGGTTCCTAAAGCAATCAATCCCTTGACCTGAAGAATCAAGAAACGGCCAACACACAAAAACCTTTTGAATTCACCGCATCTAATTTGTAAATGCATGTTTTTTTTGTTTTTTTTTGTAAATTATTCATCCATGTATGTTTAATTTGATTACTGTATGTTTTTTTAGACCTCACGATGTTTAATCAAAATGTCATAAACCTGATTTTCTCTAATTATTTAATCAGCCTGAACCCATAACTACTTGCAATCTCACTTATATATTTTAAATGCAATGCCCAAATCTCATAGGAGCCCCTAAAGGGCCATGAGATGTGAGGAAAATTTATATATCCAATGGTTTTGCATTCTCTTGCAAAAGTACTGCATTCCTCACAAAGCTTCTGTGATGGAAACGCTGGAAAAGAAAATTATATTTCAATGCTTCTGCAAGCGAGCGCAAAACTTTTACGAGAGAATACAAACGTTTTGCAAGCGAATGCAAAGTTTCTCTGGGAAA
>NW_015515578.1:0-303 GCF_001515645.1 Sinocyclocheilus grahami | reverse complement strand
GAAAAAAAAAATCACAAACCCGTTCTGTGCAGTTATATCAAACAACCGAATGCTTAAAATGACTAATATATGTTGAGATAAAATAATAAACATGTTTTAGTTTAACAGAAAAATTTATGTAATTACTTTTATAACATTACAAGATTCACAAAGCCCCATTTACTTCTGTTGTGTTCTATTGTAAAATCACATTATTTTTGCTATTGTGTGCGCTGCTGCTAGTGGCTCAGAAATTACACAATTTACATATTAAAATACATACAGTGCTGTGAAAAGGTTTTTGCATATTTGTCACACTTAAAA
>NW_015515577.1:4442-5272 GCF_001515645.1 Sinocyclocheilus grahami | reverse complement strand
AAATATTTAAATTTATGGGAGGAAAAATAATAATGTGTGTGAATCAATAAATTATAAATAATTTACTACCATTGTGTGAATAACACAATCATTTAATCTATAAAAAGTAACTGTAATCTGATTACGAGCATTTTAATGTGTATCTAATTACAAGTACTTCATTTTTTTATCTGATTATGTAATCCAGATTACATGTAATCAGTTTATACCCAGCACTGCATACTTTTATTGTGCTTTTTGTTTTTGTTTTTGTTTTTATTGACAACCTATATTTTACAAAACATCTTTTGTGTTCCAAAGAAGACATTCAAAGGCATTTAAGAGCCAGAAAATAATGACAGAATTTCCATTTTTGGGTGAACTGTCACTTTAAAGGAATGTATTTGTGGCAGTTGTGTATGTGGGAGGAGATTAATACAAGGAGGAATATAATGCTGTCCCAGAGTGCTTTGTTCCCTGACAGCAATGCTGCGCTCCTTTCAGCTGGAACAAAGACTGCAGTGAGTGAAAACACAGGTCTCAGGTCAGTAGTCATACTAGCTTCTGAGAGAGAGTCAATGGTGACCCTGTGATGGTCAAAGCTTTATTTCACACTGATTCAGGTCTGGAGAAAGCAAGCCTGTCAGGAGTGTTAACCTCTATATGTGCCATCATAAATACAAGCACTCACACCCATACAGACACACAGTTGTCACAAAGCTTTATGGCTAGAGAAACTGCACAAAACATCACTGAATGATGGCAAGGATGATTAAGCAATTTATTCTTTATGGCCACTACTTATTTTCTCAAGGTTAATCCAATCCTCTCCTTCACCCACCCCTTAATTT
>NW_015515577.1:1965-2740 GCF_001515645.1 Sinocyclocheilus grahami | reverse complement strand
ATATATATATATATATATATATATATAATATTTTACTGTATACTATACATACAGTAGGACAATTGGCTATTTATACTTAATTGACCACTTTTATTTTAAACACTGCTTTCATAATTTGTCCAATAGAGGGTTAACCAGTGACACTGCAAACTTGTGTGTGCGTGAAGAACAGTCAACAGGGCTGGATTGTGCAGCAGAGTTCTCATTTTCTGTTTTTCATCACTCACACATGTACACACATACACACAAACAAACTCAAGCCACTGTACTGTCAGCCCTCTCATCAGGTTATGCTATGATACAGATTCCACACTTCAGTTCGGCTGCATCCAACATTGAAACACACACACTCAAATACACACACACAGACAAACAACACCTACTTACATTCACATACCATGTAATCTCATCCCAGAAACACAAAGCTGGGCTGAGAGGTTAAATGTCTCATTGCTTTGATTCATGTCTGCAACAGTCATGGGAGGAAACATATTTATTTAATTCCTTAAGAGGAAAAAAAAAAACTATACACATCTGACACGTTTCCCTGAAACTATGGATATTTATAGTCACACAGCAGTATACACACAGCATTATGAGGATGTGTTCACATTTATGCTTTTCAAAAGACCACATATTCATGCAAACATCTTACTATTCAGATTGTGTTCCTTTCCGAATAGCGTTCTTCCTGCTCTGGTGCATTCATATTTCCTCTACTGCCATTGGATGAAATTAAAGGACAGATCCGGACGTACACACACACACACACACA
>NW_015515577.1:0-824 GCF_001515645.1 Sinocyclocheilus grahami | reverse complement strand
GTGTGTGTGTGTGTGTGTGTGTGTGTTTGTAAGGCACATATGTTTCCTAGGAGACAGATTCGTCCTTGATGAGATAATATTTCATAGCTTAAGTTTTATGGTATTGATAAACTGTACGCAGAGCCTGAAGACCCTGGAGACAAGTGCTGGAGATCAGGAGATCTCGACACCGTTTGCTTTCCATCAAAGAGAGGATAAACAGAAAGGTCTTAAAATAAAATGAATTCACAAGCTAGAAACCTCTCGACCCTAAAGACCCGGAGCATCTTCAAGAGATCATAAAGCACACCCTGAAATATTGAATTCCTACAATGTCCCTCTCCCTCTAAACATAAACAAATAAATAAATATTCCTGTCCCTAGTCTTGCCTCACTTGAGTCAAGCCCCACTCACACACACACACTTCTGTTTTACGAGTCTCCCGAAGGCTTATCGCTTAAGGATCATAAATAGTGCTGCAGCCTCATGCTGTAAATAAACAGATCATTTAGGTTTTCTCTCTTCTATCAGCCGCGAGGAAAACACATGTGCACATCTCACTCAGGAGAACTAGAACGAGAACGTGTACACCTGGGGTCTGACCTGCATACACACTGATGCATCACAATGAGCAGAAATGATGGGTGTGAGAGAGAGATGAGACATGCTGACTTTGCAGTTCAATTTCTCTGCCCTTTAATTTCCATTGCTCAGTGTCTCCAACTTGATTGTTCTATTCATCTCTATCATTTGCATTAGTTTACTATTCCTTTTTCTTTCTGTGTGGCTGCAGACTACTTAATTCTATTCTTTAGTATTGTTTATTGTATGTATATCTATTACG
>NW_015515576.1:24679-25048 GCF_001515645.1 Sinocyclocheilus grahami | reverse complement strand
GAAAGCACATGCAGTGATTCTCCTGATCTTGATCTAGACAGGTCAGAGAGCAGTTTGTGATTCTACGGACCGAGCTGAACATCTGCAAACCTCCTGACATCAACCGGACAGAAGCGAAACGAACCATCCATACCACGACGCCTCTAAACGCAAACCAAACCAAAGCCTGTGTAGCGGATCTGGATGAGTAAGAGCTGTGTGAACCTGATGCTTTTCTTAAACTTCACCAGAAAGAGTGTCAAAGTATCAAGTTGTTCAAAGAGCAAAGCAACAGAATGTGTGGATAAACTCCGGATTAGACGAATCAAACGCGTTAACCTGTGAACTCAGAGATTAAAGAGAGCGAGGGGAAAATCTACACTTCCTTCC
>NW_015515576.1:19775-20311 GCF_001515645.1 Sinocyclocheilus grahami | reverse complement strand
ACACACACACACACACACACACACACTGAAGGGTTTCAGAAGATGTTTAAGCATATCGTTCAATGAGTGCATCATAAATGAATCTCACCTCGTCAAAGTGTCTCAGGTAGTAAGACACAATATACGACATCAGACTCTTACTGTTGTCCTGAAAAGCACAACAGAAAAACACACTGATTAAAGTATTAGTTCACTTCCAGAATAAAAATGTCCTGATACTTTAAAACACCCCCATGTCATCCAAGATGGTTGTGTCTAAACTCTGTGTGTGTGTTTGTCTTACGCTGCTCTTTACATCCTTGAGTTTGGGAAGAATGTCCAGCGTGAAGCCGTCCGCCTGTCCTCTGGTGCGATTCCCTCCGTTCATGAAGTTCCCAAAGGCCAAAACTAAACTGAGAACCTGCAGCACTCCAGAGCCACTCTGAAGAGTCTGGAGAGAGAAGACCAGAAACCAGACTCAGGGACAAAACCGGAATGCATGTGTGTGAGACGTCTGTTATCCGTCATTATTGGACAAAACAACCTGAGGTTCAGAG
>NW_015515576.1:0-2692 GCF_001515645.1 Sinocyclocheilus grahami | reverse complement strand
CTCTCTCACTCACACTCACTCTCTCACACATGCACACACACACACTCACTCTCTCTCTCTCACACACTCGCACACTCACTCTCTCACACATGCACACACACACACACACACTCTCTCTCTCACACACATGCACACACACACACACTCACACACTCTCTCTCACACACTCTCTCCCACGCACACACTCTCACTCACCCACACGCACACACTCTCCCTCTCACGCACACACACACTCTCTCACACGCACTCTCTCTCACGCATCACGCTACGGTTAACATGTGGCAGTCACTGCGAGGAATGATTCAACTTTCAATTATCTCGAATATTTGATCAAAGTTCTTGTTGATTTAACATCCTGTTGTAATATACAGTGGGTACGGAAAGTATTCAGACCTCCTTAAATTTTTCACTCTTTGTTATATTGCAGCCATTTGCTAAAATCATTTAAGTTAAATTTTTATCCTCATTAATGTACACACAGCACCCCATATTGACAGAAAAACACAGAATTGTTGACATTTTTGCAGATTTATTAAAAAAGAAAAACTGAAATATCACATGGTCCTAAGTATTCAGACCCTTTGCTCAGTATTTAGTAGAAGCACCCTTTTGATCTAATACAGCCATGAGTCTTTTTGGGAAAGATGCAACAAGTTTTTCACACCTGGACTTGGGGATCCTCTGCCATTCCTCCTTGCAGAGCCTCTCCAGTTCTGGCAGGTTGGATGGTAAACGTTGATGGACAGCCATTTTTAGGTCTCTCCAGAAATGCACAATTGGGTTTAAGTTAGGGCTCTGGCTGGGCCATTCAAGAACAGTCACAGAGTTGTTGAAAAGCCTCTCCTTCGTTATTTTAGCTGTGTGCTTAGGGTCATTGTCTTGTTGGAAGGTAAACCTTCAGCCCAGTCTGAGGTCCTGAGCACTCTGGAGAAGGTTTTCGTCCAGGATATCCCTGTACTTGGCCGCATTCATCTTTCCCTCAATTCCAACCAGTCGTCCTGTCCCTGCAGCTGAAAAACACCCCCACAGCATGATGCCGCCACCACCATGCTTCACTGTTGGGACTGTATTGGACAGGTGATGAGCAGTGCCTGGTTTTCTCCACACATACCGCTTAGAATTAAGGCCAAAAAGTTCTATCTTGGCCTCATCCGACCAGAGAATCTTATTTCTCACCATCTCACAACTCCATGCGGGCTTTCATGTGTCTTGCACTGAGGAGAGGCTTCCATCGGGCCACTCTGCCATAAAGCCCCGACTGGTGGAGGGCTGCAGTGATGGTTGACTTTCTAAAACTTTCTCCCATCTCCCGACTGCATCTCTGGAGCTCAGCCACAGTGATCTTTGGGTTCTTCTTTACCTCTCTCACCAAGGCTCTTCTCCCCCAATAGCTCAGTTTGGCCGGACGGCGTGATGGTTGACTTTCTACAACTTTCTCCTATCTCCCGACTGCATCTCTGGAGCTCAGCCACAGTGATCTTTGGGTTCTTCTTTACCTCTCTCACCAAGGCTCTTCTCCCCCGATAGCTCAGTTTGGCCGGACGGCCAGCTCTAGGAAGGGTTCTGGTCGTCCCAAACGTCTTCCATTTAAGGATTATGGAGGCCACTGTGCTCTTAGGAACCTTAAGTGTCTTATATAGACAGGTGTGTGGCTTTCCTTATCAAGTCCAATCAGTATAATCAAACACAGCTTGACTCAAATGAAGGTGTAGAACCATCTCCAGGATGATCAGAAGAAATGGACAGCACCTGAGTTAAATATATGAGTGTCACAGCAAAGGGTCTGAATACTTAGGACCATGTGATATTTCAGTTTTTCTTTTTTAATAAATCTGCAAAAATGTCAACAATTCTGTGTTTTTCTGTCAATATGGGGTGCTGTGTGTACATTAATGAGGAAAAAAAATAACTTAAATGATTTTAGCAAACGGCTGCAATATAACAAAGAGTGAAAAATTTAAGGGGGTCTGAATACTTTCCGTACCCACTGTATATACACACTGTAAAAAAATATGTTTTGAAGCTGTAAATAAAACAGATTATTGAAATCTTATTCTTTTACAAGAAAACATGATTTTTACTTTACAATTTCACATTTAATTCAGTGTGTTACTTGCCATTTCTTTTTAATTATTCATGAAATTTTCTCAGTGAAAATTGTTTTTAAAAGAATCATTTAAACATTTTTTTCCCCTGTATTTTCAAAACTCAAGATACAGTGAGCCAAACTCATCTAAGTACTTGTTCTTAGTAGCTGCTCTGTTTTTCTGTCTAGCAACACCCAAGAAACCACTAAGTACTTATAATGATCACTTAGCAACATTAAAGCAACCACCTAGCAACACCAATAGCCACATTGATTTCCAAGTTCAAATCTCTTTCTCAGCCTTTTTAAACTTCAACTAATCAAACTATAATAACCTTCAGAACTTTTCGTATTTTCAGTAAACATTTGTCCATCAACATTCCGTTTCCATTTAGAAAAGAATCCCTTTAAGCTACAAAACGCTAGAAATCAGATCACGCCACTCAAACATCCATCTGTGAGCATCAGCGTGGATCTGAAGCTTCTTTTTATTTTACCTCTTAGATCTTTCCGGAGTCTCAGCAGATCTTTAGTCAAGTCTTCAAACTTCATCTGAGAGGCCTGAAACAGGTCGTGAGGTTCTGGGAGAGGAAACACACACGTCTC
>NW_015515575.1:4806-5274 GCF_001515645.1 Sinocyclocheilus grahami | reverse complement strand
TCTACAGAGCAGACTGTGATCTCTCCATACGGCCCAGCGGTGCAGGAGTCAGACCCGGGCCACTCCACCTCAGTTATGGCACTGGTGGACGGCTGCAAATCAGCATTTGGTTAAGCAAATAAGCAGAAATTAGAAATTAAGCGGGATTTACATGATTTCAGTAATAAAAAAGCAAACCTTACTACAGCTTTAAGACAGTCTAACCTTGTTACCTTGTTGAATTCCACAGTTATGAGCTCCTCAGGCAAATATGGATGAGTTGCATACTTGTTTCTGAAGGTCAAAGCATTCTGTACCAGTGTCTAAACAAGAGAGAAAATAAATGTATTTTTATACTGTGCACTCATATTTACAGCAGTAAACTATTCTAGACAGACAGACAGATATATGGTTAGAGACTGATGATAGATAGATAGATAATTGTGGTATAAATGGACGGACAGACAGACAGACAGATAGACAGACAGA
>NW_015515575.1:0-687 GCF_001515645.1 Sinocyclocheilus grahami | reverse complement strand
TTTTCCACGACATTCTAATTTATTGAGATGCACCTGTATTACACTGACCTAAAACAGGCTTTAAGTTCACTGGTCAACAGGGGAAGCTATGCTTGAAAAGGTTACCAGATTACAGAACAAAGTGTCAGCAAACACCTCAGGTCACTTGGATTCCTATGAAACGCAAAGAAACAGTGTTTTTATAAAGATTTATTGCAGGCAAACAATGCAGTAAATAATATTTACAACTATAGTAAAATAAACATTCCTTTATATGGGATCCATGAGATGTTGGTGACGAGAAAAGTTCTGTAAATCACAGTGGAGGATGAATCTGTGTAAACTCCCAAATCTGTTCTGAGCGTTTGACACACTTAACATATGAAGAAACTTTATTCCTGCATTCGAAAAACCAAACAGATTATAAAGTCAAGGTTCCTTTTTTTTCCTCAAACATGTGCATACATTGAAAATAAAACTCTAAAAAGGTGTGAGGAGAATCTGAGAAAGGAAAACAGTAGAATTTTTTGTAAATGTTTTTGTCTTTCTCCCTGTGCTCTTCAACTCTACATGGCAAAGCCTTGAGGAGTAAAACACAAAACTCAGTTTCTCGTATATTTAGTTGGATATTGAGCAGTTAGTTTGCAAACACACCACACGTACACTTGATGATGCTACTCTTCGGCTCATATTAAAATCTCACTGCAA
>NW_015515574.1:1304-5274 GCF_001515645.1 Sinocyclocheilus grahami | reverse complement strand
ATAGATAGATAGATAGATAGATAGATACTCTTTTATCTTTTGGTGTATTGTTGACTAATTGGTATTAATTACTACTTTTTACTAAAAATAATTTTGTAGACGAATTGATACAAAATCATGACCTTGTAAATAGTTACTTTTTCCCTTGGGATTAAGTTTTTTTTGTTTTTGTTACTTTTTTATTGTTGTTTTCACAAACGGTATATTATAACATTTTTTTAATATATTTTTTAAAACAATTTAAACTGAAGAAATTAAACAAAAAAAGTGCTTTTTCTGTGTTTTCCTGAAACCCAAGATCATTTGATTCTCAGCCAACTGAACATGCATGAACTGGAAAAAAAAATGTATGTCTTCAATGCAGTGTGAGTTCTGTTGATAAAAATGTCTGCTAAATGCATAAATGCAAATGTAAATACCCTAAGAAAACCGTTACTGACATTACAAAAGTTACAAGTTTTTTGGAGGGTCTTTGCAGCTGTTTTTAACCATGGAAGTGCATCATACTTGTAATTGAAATATTGTACTCGCGTTCTACAACACATCAGTGCGATGACACTTTACAGGCATGTGCACGAGGAAAAAAATCATCAAATTGTAAGTTACATTTTATAAGCTACCTAGTACTTCTGATAACTCAAAAAAATCAAATGTTAATGAAGAACAATGTACTGTAGATACAATAGTTACTGTATCAAGAAGAGCTTAAAAACAATAAAGAGAAAGAAACATTTTTGCTCTTTCCATTTCCATTTTGTGACAAACATATGTAAACCTGGAGAAAATAGCAAAGAATGAGAGCCATGCATTCTCTGTGTGAATGAGCAGATGATCCACCATATCGTTTCTCCAGGTGATTCTGTCCAATCGCCGAAGGCAGTTAGCTGACATGCTGAACTGCTTCTGGAGCTGGAGGACTGATAACAGAATGATTTACGGGCTAAACAACACTTTAGCTATACTTAATGAGCATTTATCCGTCTCTAGGCATTGC
The DNA here is from genome assembly GCF_001515645.1 of Sinocyclocheilus grahami. Lineage (NCBI taxonomy): Eukaryota > Metazoa > Chordata > Actinopteri > Cypriniformes > Cyprinidae > Sinocyclocheilus > Sinocyclocheilus grahami. Next base: position 4,280 of record NW_015515574.1, on the reverse strand, counting down.
AAAAATCATATTAAAAAGCCAAGAGCACATCTCAAATAAATAGTTTTGTGGTTATGGTGCTGAAAATGTTTACTGAATGTCTGCTAGACTCAAGGGCAGAGCGCAGATCTGCTGCAATAAATTCAATAAACTCATTCGACTTTAACACGGCACAAACCAAAACACTGTGTGCCAATCAACGGGATGCTTCAGCAAAACCTGCTACAATCAGGCAGATCTGAGCTTTTATAGTAAGGCAAAAAGTTCAAAACTACAAAATGTACTGTGCCATCTTTGTATTAAATGAATATACTGTATAAAATAATAGCCCATTCATACAGATTTGACAACATATTTCACAGTCCTCTTCATGCCAATGAATGGAACAAGACCTATTACTTGATAGATGTATGAAATTGCATTTTTATTTATTTAATTAAAATTCTTTTAATTGTGCATTTTTATATATTTATGCATTTATGTACTTATTTATGTATTTATGCATTTATTTGCTTAAGCATTCAAGTATTTATTGGTGTTTTATTAATGAAATTGTTTATGAATTTATGTATTCATGTATGCATTTATGTATTTTTATGCTTTATTCGTGCATTTATTAATTTATGTATGTATTTATTTTTTTATGTATTGTATTTATGCATTTATGTATTCATATATGCATTTATGAATTTGTGTGCATTTATGCATTTATGTATTTATGCATTTAAATATTTTTGTATTTATTTATGCATTTATTTATTTTTTATGCATTTATTTAATTATTTTTGTATTTATGCATTTATGTATGTATTTATTTATGCATTTATGTATTCATTTATTTATATGCAGAGAGGCTCTACAATGAAGAGGCTAGTTGTAGATAATTGGTATCCAGCCTGATTCACTATAAGAGCCTCTCTAAACATCAATGAGCGTCTGGTGAAACAACAACATTATATGAGAGAACAGCGTGTGACATTAATCAACAGCAAGTGTTTGCTGATTTAAAGCATGAAAATGGGACACGATTTATCGTTTTATTTTGCTTTGTCATTATGGTTAGCAAATTTCTTTTGAAAATAAAATCTACAGTGTGGAGATAGGAAAGCAGTTTTTTTAAGAAGACAAATCCATAGTCATTATGTTGCGTGAGTGTGAACATATTCGCAGATTTTACAGCGGAAACGCTGAGGAAACAAAGACAGCAGCATTATTTTCAAGCTGTGAATTTTAACAAATTTTGAACAAATCCTGAGCCAGAAAGTGAATTAATAAATAAAAGCTATAATTACTTTTCAGAGAATCCTTCATCTGCTGCAGTTCATTCGCAAAGCCAAACATTTTTAACAGAGAATTTCACAATCTCCAGTAATCACAATAACAAAAATTTGTAGTAATACTGTGGTATTGCCATGGCACATGTCCAAAACAACCATGGTTTAAGCAATGGGGAGCATAAAGTAAAAAATCTTAGGGAAATACAACCATCCTGATATCATAAAAAAACTTAATTTAACTGATTAAATGTACAGCATGATTACAATGTAAGTCGCTTTGGGTAAAATGCACAAATGTAAACGTAAGAAATGCATAAATGCAAATGTAAAGTCTCTTAAAATATCAGATAATGATTTTATTACTAATTTATTAAGACATGTATTCATTAAATATTCATTAATTGATAAAAACGTGTTACCCTAAAAAAAATATATATATTGTGAGACTTTAAAATGATTAAATGTGCACTCACATGCATTAAAGGTTACAATGAAAATGTTTTATTATTACTTTTTAGAGTTAAATTCAAAATGTAATTGAAAATGTAAAATAAAAAAATATATATATATGAAACCAACATGAATACAAACATTAAATTTCTCACGCATGTCTTGTAAAAAGATTTTACTAACAGAAATTATTTCCTTGTACTCTTTTATGTACTCCATAGTTGTTTGCAAATGTACCAATGGCACCCTATTCGTTCAGTTTCATATCGCCACAGTGCTTTTTCTATGACAAATCATAGTTTAACATCCTATTCTGCAATAAACACTTACTGAGAATAATAGACAGGACATGCTACATAGACATAAGCTGAATATAGAAAGTGATTTTGTAAGAGGCTAGAGTCAGATGAGAATAAAGACAGGGCAGAAAGTAGCAAGACTCTTTATACAGTCTGCATTATGATGAGTCGAGGTCATTAATGTGGGTGAAAACAGACAGAATATCACTATATGAGTGATATAAAGCTTTGTTTGTGTGCAGGAGTAACTCCATCTCTTCCTATCTATAAGAGTGCATGTGCATGCGTGTGGTTTGTTCTTTCTGATGTGCTTCAGCAGTGTCGTGTGCTCGGGTTCCTCTGTGAATGCACGATTGTGTGTTTGTCCGAGCGGGATTGTGTGTGTATTCCTGCAGCAGCGGATCAATAGTCTGTGAAAGCGTTCGACGGCGAAGACGTCCAATCTTAGTTCCAGCGGGGAAATAAAAGGACAGTTTCTGCAGTCTGTCAGACACGGACTAGTCTCAAAAGAGAGTTAAAGACTCGCCAACTTAAAAAATAGTGGAAATAGTGCTACATGCATTTCTCATATTCCCTTGTTTCCATTCCTTTTCATCTTTAACTGCAGGAATGTTTCTACAGCAGAGAACGCAATAGAGCAGATACAAAAGGACAGTTGAAATTATATGCGTTTTTGTAATTCTGTAAATGTTTTTCTGTCAACACATCTGACAGCTTTTACAGCACACTATCGATGTAACAAATGCAAAACAGACTCACTAGAACGGACTGTCCAATACTTACGAAATCAACTAGTTCTCAGAGACTGTAAGACTGTAACCTGCAATTATGTACAGTAAATAGATTGCAATTATGTCAAGAGGCACTGTACCACAATGCAAACCCTTGTTTCAGTCTACAAGACATCAGTCTGATATATAGATGCGTTAAATTGATCAAAAGTGCCAGTAAAGGCATTTATAATGTTACAA
>NW_015515574.1:0-807 GCF_001515645.1 Sinocyclocheilus grahami | reverse complement strand
GAGTGGCGTGAAACCATTTTTTCCAACGCCATTCAGATGCAAATAAGACACTCTGGCATTTCAGCAGATGTAGCACTGAAAGTGTCCTACACCTACAGCTCTGCTATAAGTGAGCTTCATGAATACATTGAGCTGGAGATCACACCGGGCTCCTGTGTTCAGATTAAATCAACTAAAGCGCAGGACTATCAGTCGTTCAGGACGCACGAGGAATTTCAAAAGAAAAGCTGCACATTGTAGCTCTGCTCCAAAACTTATTGAGCTGTACAAACGCTAACGGTCAACATCATTAGTGACCAATTTGGACGCAGCAAATCTGAACAGCACACAAACGAAGCGCCCAGGAGACTCGACTCACAACTGATGCCAATACAGGTGATGCAATACTGTAATAAGCATAAATATACGTGACAAACACACACACAGTATGAATTTAAGTATGAATTATATTTAAAATCAGCAATTCTATTTCATCATCTTAGATTTATTTTTCTACTAAGTTGGTTTATTTAGAATAGGGCCAAAAGTAAGCCTATGATGCCTTAAAATGCAACCTCTGTAGCCATTTACATTACAGTGGATATATGATTGGATATAATCTTGCACAGACAAGCAGTTATATCAGACTGGTCCATTTTTATGGTGTTATTTTTCGAGCAATGTTCTGGCGAGGTTATGAACAAACATTTTTTCAGTAACATTCATTCAAATTTATCTGGTGCTTAATAACATTCTCAAAACGTTAGCACAAAAACATCAGGGAATGTTTTTCTCAAACATTTTAATTGAATGCTCATCCAGCTTTTT
>NW_015515573.1:3636-5274 GCF_001515645.1 Sinocyclocheilus grahami | reverse complement strand
TTTTCTTTCCTCCGTGTTACACAAAAGGAGATATTTCAAATAATGGTCATGTTAAACTCCAAAAAGCCACCATAAAAGTAGTCCATATGACTATATTAAGTGCTGTATTTAGTATTCTGAAGCCATACGAAGTACAAACTGAAATTCAAGTCCTTGTTCACTCAAGTTTTGGTCTGTTCTTCTGATTTTAAGCCATTTACTTACAAACTCCATTGATTTCAATGTGCCTTGTAAATTAATATGTGTTTGTGTGTGTGTGTGTGTGTGTGTGTGTGTGTCATAATTTTTGGTCCAGTGTTAAAAAAGCAGATAACAAACTTAAAACTGAACTAAAGCTTAAAATAAAAATACAAACATAAAGCTAATTCAAACTATTAATACATGCTATAATATTATATAAAATACTAAAAAGAAATACTAAAATTCTAAAAAGAACACTGTTTTGGACTTTTAACAGCACGCATTAAGTTGCGTTTTTTTCGAATACCTAAAATGAGCTAGAATCAGAAAAATTAAACGAATAAAAGTCATGTTAGTTCGTAAGGACATGAGTAAATATTTTTCATTTTTGTGTGAACTTAACCCAACATGTAAGCAAACGAGAGTAGTATCATTTTCATATTGCAGCTACAGACTGATTTAATCGTGACTCAAATATTGTCGACATGAGGTCACTCTCCCTGCATGTGTGTTTGAGTGTGTATAAAGGATTTGGTGAAGTGACTACTAGAGCCAGAGGGATATTTGCGGGCTTTCGTCGTTTGTTTTGGGAAATCCAACACCTCTGGATTCCCAAAGCGGCCATTCTGTTCAATGGTTGGCTACTTGCACAGGCATTGAGGTCAGTGATGCGTGCTTCAAGCTAACACCTCCGCTCTGAAGTCATGCGTCCATTATGCACTCCGTCATCTCCCGCTCCGTCTGCTCATCCCCAGATCCATGTCTCAGCTTCAGTGCAGGGAAAAACAGCAGAGCTCGGAACAATAGGAATGCCACTCAAACCAAACTCCTGCTGCAGGGAGTGTGTGTGTGTGTGTGTGATGCTTGAAAGAATAGAAAGACTGTGGTGTCATCTAACCGCAGGGCCAAGACTGTTTTCAAGGGGTTCTTCACAAATGTGTGCATGATATTTTACTGGACGCCCCCTCCTCTCACCTCATATGCTTTATTCTGTTATTCTATTCATTTTCCACTTGCATAATGAGAAAAAAATACATCTTTTTTTTTTTTAAGAGAAAGAAACCTTGGCAAAAAAAGCGTGTTTTTTTTAAAGAAGATGATAAAATATGTGAGTGATTGAAAATGAAAGAGAAATGGGGGGTCAGTAACCTTGTCCTGCTCATCAGCAATTTATTTGTTACATGTCAGGAAAGTCTTTGACTGTCTGGTGTGGAATACTAGCATAAAATACTCTAAATATGTTTTTTTTTTATTTAATTTGTATGTAAAACAGTATACATTTACATTGCATTTACATTTAATCATTTAGCAGACGCTTTTATTCAAAACGACAAATGAGGACAATTGAAGCGATCAAACAAACAAAAGAGCAATAATATGTAGAAAGTGCTGTGACAAGTCCCGGTTAGTCTTCCGCAGTACACATAGCAAGGTTTTTTTTTTCTTCTTCTTTTTTTT
>NW_015515573.1:0-916 GCF_001515645.1 Sinocyclocheilus grahami | reverse complement strand
TCGTTCTTAATAGAGTTTATTCTCTCTTCCCATGATACAAATAAACTCTGACACAGGATGTGAGCTTCTGACTGATGTGTTGACCATCCATAAAAAGCAGAAGTCAGATATTCACACTGTCCTTTTCTTTCTTTTTTTCTGTGTTGTTCTTTTCTTCCAGTCACCCCCATACAGAGGTTTTATCTCATGAGAAAGTCCAGTTTATTTTTAATAGAGACACACTGGAATATTGATGGAGATGGTTTCTTGTAGGACTTTCTGAACAAAGAAATTCACTCTTGATATTATTTATTGTTTTATGTATAATTAATCCCAGAGGATAGTATTAGTGTTTCATATATGACTGCAGGTCATTTATATCTTGCTATCTGTTTTTACTTTTCATTATTGTAAAACTATTATATAAAAATCAATCAATCTCATACTGCCCCCTAAAGACCACACAGTTTGTTCAATTAATGACCGATGTCATCAGGTTTGAGTAGTTTGTAAAAGTGCGATAAGGCTGTAAAAGCAGACTAGTGAGTAGATGAGTTTACCTGCTAGGTCCCCAACAACTTCTGTAGCCAATTCTTCGCTTGTTCAAGAAAAATTTAAACTTGAACTTGAAAAAAATTGAAAAAATCATGAGAGGGACATCATTGATGCATTTTATGGCGTGGAATAAAATGGCAGACCTTATTTCAGCCATTTAACCAAAAACACGAAAAAACAAACACAAAAACACTGACTTTGGGACAATGGAACCGGAAGTGCAAAAATTGCACATTTCCAGGTTATAGGAATCTCTATAGTAAGAATATTATGCTATTCTGATAAAGCCACAGTCTTTTCCCATCTATAATTCCATAATCATTCACTCCAGGAGCCAATTTCACAAAACATTAAAGGGGTGGTTCATTGCGATTTCACTTTT
>NW_015515572.1:4600-5276 GCF_001515645.1 Sinocyclocheilus grahami | reverse complement strand
GAAGATTTTAAATGTTATTTTTAAAAATTCCTATGCAAAAAGCTACTATAACTTTTCATTAAGTTCGGGGGATTTCTTTTCTCCTTCCTGTTGATCTACCCCCAGCTTTTCCTCTATGTCTCCGGTTTCCACTTTGTCTGGGGCATTAAAGTCTTGTATGACATTGGGTTCAGGGGGCTGATAGCGGTATTTGTAGCCAAAGGCACGCAAGTGGTAAGTGTAGTATTCCAGCAGGTACATGTGTGACGGATCCACATAGTGGAAAGAAACGGCCAGGTCTGAGCAACACTGTGGGCCCTGAGAGAAACAGAGAGAAAGATTATATAATTATATGAATAAGAATGAAGAAAGATCCTGTAATTGCGTACTCGCCATGTTGTTCCAAACCCACATGTCTTACTTTTCGTTTTAATAATATACTGATCACTCTTTTTTAGGCAGTTCCAATGAAAGTGGACTGCATCTTTTAATATTAATTAAAAGCACCATAAAGTTATAATATATCATCTAGACTGATTATAATACATCGAATCACACTGATTAGGTTTTGGCTCAAGGATACAGTTGCAACAATTAACAGCTAACTGGAAGATTTTTTGTGAAAAATGACTTCTATTTAAATCAGTTCCTGACTCCAACTCAGAAGAATATAAAATCACCATTCAAATCAACTAAT
>NW_015515572.1:3883-4253 GCF_001515645.1 Sinocyclocheilus grahami | reverse complement strand
TTTTTTTGAAGGGAACCGATTGTCTTCAGTAAAATGTTGATGTCATTTTCATTTAATCTTTCATATAATGCCTGATAAGGAAACTTTATGAGCACAGTTCTGCTTTGATTACAGCCGTTACCGGGGAAACCGCTATTTCTGCCACTCCAAAAGCGCCTCCTCCTGGCAGAGAATGAATTTGCACTTTCAATCAGCACGTCTGTAGCTTTTGTTCAGACCAATGCGAAAATCCACCCACTTAACCCCGTTTTAATTCATTTTCAATTTATATTTCTGACTCGTCCCTTTTCTTAAAAGAAAATGGTTTAAAGGCTCAATTGTGAGGTTTATCATTTTATAATTTATTTTGTTTTTGTGAAAACCTGTATCT
>NW_015515572.1:1846-3591 GCF_001515645.1 Sinocyclocheilus grahami | reverse complement strand
GATTAAATAATTTACACTGCAAATAACATTAAGTACAACTGCAATAAATAATGTTATGAGCTTAATGTTTTAAATGCATTTATGAGTATACAAATAAGAAATGTTGAGGGGAAAAATGCATACTTTTCAACAAACTTCTCAACTGAACTACCAGTAAGTGACGGTAAGTCACTGAATGAGTGAGTATTGAGTCATTCATTCAACTGCTTGAGTGTTTTATCGTGCTGGTATCTTAAGGACTTTCGTGGACAGCTGACTCCTAAAGTTTGTGATATTCTTCATATTCTGTGTGGTGGTCAGATAAGTTTAAATAGATTTTTACCTTTTATGGGCATTTTACATTTATAAAGCCATTTTTCTATAAGTGTGCATTATCTTTTGAGTCAAATTCTTACATTTAATAATCAGTGAATAAGAATAAGACATTTGGGCTGTTACCAAGCAAATGAAATCAGTATCAACAAAATTAATCTTTGCGATCCAGACATAAGCTGCATCTGAATTGGCATTTAGATGTGTTTACACACTGTTTAATGCAGAACATGAATACATTAAACCTGCAGTTACAAATGCATAAATAATGTTTTGATATATTAAACATAAAACATTGAATACTGATATTTGAAATAATTTAAAAAATGAAGATACTTTAAATGTGAAATTAAAACCGCCAGTAGGTGGCAGTAAGTCACTGTTAATAAGTGAGTCATTGCGACTGAACCGAATCATTTAAACGATTGATTCATTCGGGAACGAAACACCATCATGTTGCTCAGAGACGCAAAACAGCGCTGTGGCTTTGTTTGGAATTATTTTTGTTGGCGAAATAGTGCAAAAACAGGCAATATGGTGTCTAAAACGTATGCATGGATAAACTGAGATACACTATACTCGAAGCAAAAAAAACAAAAATATTGATGATGGAGGTTTCGTAGCCTATGGTGCTAACTGAATTCGGACTCACCTGCACAATGGGGTAATAACAGTAGTTCCAATACCAGAAGGTCTTAGAAACTGTGCCAGTGAGATGGGACTCTGGTACGAAAGGATGGAATGTCTCTCTTTGTAAGGTGTCTCTGGAGTCTCCTGCCACAACGCCTACCTTCTCCATACACTGACCTAGAGCTAGGTCCTCCACTGAGCTAGTGTGAGTGCACACTTTGGTACGAAAGCCTTCCACAAACCTCCTCAGGGCCTCTTTGCTTAGCACATAACCTGCGCCACCACTCATGTAGCCCTGTTTTACGTATGGCTTAAACCGTCTGCCAAAATACACCGGGTCCTCTGGAGAGTGGCTGGCCAGAATCCAGCGCAGGTTGTCGACGATCACGTAAGTGTCGTCATCCGCTTTGAGAAACCAGTCTGCCTCGTCCCCGTGCTTGTCCATGACATAGTGGAAAGCACGAATGGTTTTCCAGTACAGCTGATCCCGACCTTCCTTGGTGTTTAAGCCGACCGTGGGAAAATCAGGGTCGTCCACAGAGCTTATGAAGACCACAATGTTGCAGTGGCGACTCCATGTGGCTTTCACATGCCGAGCTTTCTTCTCAAGGTTATTAGGGCCGGTCATGACCCAACACAAAATGCGTACATGCTTATAGAGAGTGTCAGCCAGTGTGCCATCCTCACCTACAAGAGACAAACCGTGATTATTCTGAAAAATAAATGATACAGACCAAAAATCACATGCTACCATTTAGACAAGAATATTTTGAATGTGCATAATCGTAGTGAACTTTTTTTTT
>NW_015515572.1:0-556 GCF_001515645.1 Sinocyclocheilus grahami | reverse complement strand
AAAAAAAAAACAAAGATTCAGATTCTGCCATCATTTACTCACCTTATGTTGTTCCAAACCTGTATGACTTGATTTCCTACTATTCTCTTTCACTGAATCTGTTTTGCCATTTAACATTTTCTTTCAGATTCCACGTAAGACACATAAGTCATAAAGGTTCATTCGTTTCTTCATTGTATCTACCTGCATGGTGAGGATGATTGAGGTTGAAGAGAGCCGACCTCTCCTTCTTCCAGTTCTTGTTTTCTTCTTCAACCATCTCCAGCAGACTTTTCTCGTGGGCCTCACCAGACCCCAAGTCCCGTGTGAATCCAACCTGACGCAGGAGCACGTACAGGGTGCACGTGCCTACCACAAAGCCCACGTAAAACGCGGAGCGCACACCGAGAGCTTTCATCACGAGCTCTATGTGAAGAGACTCTCACCTCAGAGGGACTATTTACAACACAGACAGAAACACAAAAAGACTAACTACATCAAGCAGAGGATGGCGCAGTGTTCCTCAGCCTATCATTAGGTTATGTTCAAGATTCAGATCACATTAAAAGAAAAAAAA
>NW_015515571.1:4989-5276 GCF_001515645.1 Sinocyclocheilus grahami | reverse complement strand
CATCTCGCGGCTGGTGGCGCTGCTGGCTCGGGGCCTGGGCACGGAGCAGGAGGAAGAGTGCCTGGAGCTGCTTTGCCGCGCCGCGGGGAGGATCGAGATCCGCAGGGCCGACGGCTCTTTACCACGTGAGCTCAGTAAAGATCCTCAGTTACTGGCTCGACTCACTAGCCTCGTAGCCCAACCGCCCTCGTTACGAGCGTTGGCGCGCTGCACCGTTCGTAACAGCCTGGGAGTTCAGTACCTCCCATCTGCGGTGAAACGGCTCCCGCTTCCAGAGTCAGTGAAAG
>NW_015515571.1:2179-2658 GCF_001515645.1 Sinocyclocheilus grahami | reverse complement strand
AGAGAGAGAGAGAGAGAGAGAGAGTGGGATAGAGCGCTGTGGTAAGTTTGTAAACATTCTTCTTTTGTCAAAAATGTGGAATCGATGATTGTCTTGATTTGAAACAATGTCCAATTGTTTTTATATCCGTTAACAAGGTTTGTCTGTGATCAAGAGTAACTTTTATGAGGAGACTGTGAGGCTGTCAGATTGGCAAGTGGGTTACCAGCCGAAGTCTGCGCGAAACTGCGGGCTCGTTCAGAGCTCTTGACAAGCGAGAGAAGAAACTCTTAGGGACAGATATCTGCCCCTAGCGTCATGTATTATCTTGTATATGAATATGCCATATTACTATATACTCTAGAGTTTTTAATTTTGTGTCAGTATGTACGTTTATTTGCTTATGTAAAATTACATATTTGATATCACGGTCAGTTTGTTTGCTTCAAAGTGCTCTTTGCATACTTTTGCTTCTGGGGGGGGGGGGGGGGGGGGGGGGG
>NW_015515571.1:0-1623 GCF_001515645.1 Sinocyclocheilus grahami | reverse complement strand
TTTTTTTTAAAGAGGTCAACCCCACAATAATGCAGAATTATAAATCACAAAATTCGCTGTCTTGTTTGTTTGCTATATAAATATATTATATAAAGCACCTGCTGTTGATCAGTTTGTTATCCCATGGCATTTTTGTGGGTATTTGGCCAAGATAATTCAGATAAGATAAAGACATCTTTGCTCATAATGCATCTAGTGTGAAAAGACGCCTCCTAAAACAGCTGATAACAATCAACATGATTTTGAGTGTGTGAATGTCCCATCTTAGTGTAAACACCATCTGTATGTCTGAGGACTGTACTTGTAGATACAGGTCATCTTCACATGGCACTTGTTGAATTCCAGTAATGTTACTCTTTGGAATGACTGTACGTCTCCATATAATACATTATCCTCTCAGCAGACATATTCGCTTGTGCACTAGTGAGCATTTTTTGCAGCTGTTACAGTAATTACCTCATTGCGGCTTGATTAATGAGAGCTCAGAGCCTAACTTGTTAGTTTAACCTCTGCTATAAGGCATCTGCAGCGGTTCACAATGTGTTAAGTGAAGACGTTTTACAGGAAGGAACTTTGTATGCCAGTTTGACGTCTTTCGTATGATGAAATGGGCGCTGTTTGTGACTGCCAGGTCGTTTGTTGAACCATGCTAACCATTAAAAGTCAGAACTGTGAATGAAGGATTATGTTATGATTATGTAAGTTGTCCTGGCAGCGGTTGTATATAGGATAATATAATTGACAGCATATAATGATAGTTGCCCGGATGCGACAGTAGAGTAATAGAGCAGACCAAATAACACTGTTTCAAATATCCAGCAGACCAAATAACAGACTGTTCAAATAAAACAGATATTAAGGGTAAACTGCCAGCCGTGCTTGAGTTGATTCTGGGCAACTGTGCTCTTCTAAAGTTATGTAATATTTGGTCTGCTCTAAAAGGTTTGCCGGGCTCATGAAGTACTGTGAGAGAGCTCGCAAAGATTGAGGGAGATACTGCATAGAAATAATGAATGGACAATGTGGGTGGCTGTTTTTGTCAGATTTTGGCAATCGCTCCTGGCTTGATGGATCGCTCAGATTTAGGAATCATTAAAATATGATATTCGCATGCCATCATGGTGCTGTAATGTTTAGAGAACCAGCAGAATATGCCAAAATTGAATTGGTATGTCTATTATAATGTAATTAGCTGCTCTTTTTTTAGAACATTGCCATACTGACAGCAATACATCCTGATTTTTTCGCCCAGCCTTTTAATATAAGCTTGATGATTATTTGTTCTGGAATTGCTTAAAATGTTTTTGCAGTCAAATCATAGGAACCATCATTTTGACCATACACTGTGGTTTAATGCAAGAAGTAAAATATGGTGAACAATCTGGATAGGAATAATGATGAAGGATGTTTTTCACACGGTTTTACATTACGGGAACACAACATTTATTTATTATCATTTATATACACTGTTGTTTTGAAGTTTGGGGTCTGCAAAAATTCTTTCATGTTTTTGAAAGAAATCTGTATTTTTTTTAAAATAAAAAATACAGTGAAATCAGTAATATAGTAAATATTATCACAATTTAAAATAACTGTTTTCTGTTTTAATATATTTTAAAATGT
>NW_015515570.1:4625-5278 GCF_001515645.1 Sinocyclocheilus grahami | reverse complement strand
CAGAAATCATTTTAATATGCTGATTTACTGCTCAAGAAACATTCCAATGTTGAAAACAGTCATGCTGCTTTATATACCTTTCTACAGTATTCTTTGATGAATAGAAAGTTATCATTATTTAAAATGGAAATTTGCTGAATAAAATACATAAAAAAAAAAGTTTTTTAACAATGGTGTAACTGTTTATAAACTGTGTTTAGCTCGCTTTCCAATTCTATCTTCCTCTCTTTCATCCCCCTAAGAATATAATAAACTACACCTTTATCTGGTGTGTAATTCTCATCTGCGGTTATGGACCTCAGGAGCAGAAAATGTTATGTAATGAATGCTGTTTGCGTTTGCTTATAGGAAAGCCCCTGTCATTGTTTATGCAATATCTAATCAAATCATATATAATCATACACATATCTCCAGCTCTACGCAGCACTCAGATTTGACATGCCTTTAGTTTTCTCACTCTTATTGCATGCTCCTGCGCTGCTCATACAGTGGATTATCATCTCTATAAAATAATAGGTTGAAAATGTGCTTGTCTGTGGTTAAAAACGAAAGAAATCATGGAATATCAGTGCTGTGAACCACATGCAAACTTTTATACAGTGGTCATGCTGTTGAAGTTTAGTATCTGTCCTGTCTGCAATGGTTGATCTGTG
>NW_015515570.1:0-716 GCF_001515645.1 Sinocyclocheilus grahami | reverse complement strand
TATGTATCACCTTTAATGCGTTATTCAAAATAAAAACAGTAGTCAAATATCAAGTTTTAATGCAAAGGAGTAGAGAAATGTTCAAGTACACCTTTAATGTCAAAGTATTTACATAAACAGTTTATAAATAATTATTTTTTATGCATATATTTATAAATAAAAAATGTTTTCACTAATTCTGTAACTTTCTGTCAATGTTTGGATGTTGTAAAACACCCACAGATGTAGCAGAAAATATTGTGTTTGCATTTTTTCTCTCATTTAATTCCCTTAAAATCAGAATTAGGCATAAAATAATGTCTTCAGAATCATTCATACATCGGATCGGATGAGATTTATACAAATAGTTGTAAGTCGGTTCAGAGGAAGTGTGCCAGTTTGTCTGGTGTTTAAGGGATTGTTTAAAGACAAAATGCTACTAAATGCATCATTTTGTGAGAAAGTACTTGAGCAAAACAGGTACTCATTTTAGAATCAGCACCCCAAAATTACGAAGAAACAAGCATTGGATTTTATTAAATACTTATTAAATGCTGACACACATCAGTTAGTTCACTCTAATTGGAAACTGGCTATTTAACTCAATAGCAATTTGCTAAAACCAACTAAAATCTCTTGTAAAATTAGCTCTAGTTGTGTGGCACATGGAGTTCTTCCCTTGTAAAATTCTTCATTTATGAGATTCAGTTTCATTAAGAATGCTACCTTTCTGGCAT
>NW_015515569.1:2994-5278 GCF_001515645.1 Sinocyclocheilus grahami | reverse complement strand
ACGTTAGCATAATGTTCCTGAAATGCTCTTTTAATGCATTCCTTTCAGCAGTTATAACGGCTTATTATTACAAATATTATCATTAGCATTGTAGCAAATAAAATAGAGAGCGTTCATGGCAAATCCAGGTTAAATCTTCAGGCTAATATGTACACTCTGTTTTGACATAAATGTGGTATCTTGAAACGGTTTTAAGGCATTTCAGTGACCTTTCAAGATACTTATTTTAAGGGCACTAAAGTGGAAGCACCAAGTGTCTGTCTATCTCATTCACAATTGAACAGATCAAGCACACCAAGCAAAGGTCATTTACTTCAAAGAGAATCCATCAATGGTTTTATTTCCCTTTTCTTATTTTTTCAGTTCAGCGTTTTAACAAAGAAAGAAAGAAAGAAACATACAACTCTTAATAAGAGAAAGACAGAGAAACTGATTTTTGAGAACATCAAAGGATGAACATACACACAATCAAACACAGACTACATACATTTCTGAATCTTTATTTAAGTTACTATATAAATAAAGGGAGGGTTAAAGAGATTACATCATGAACACTTGTAGCACCATTTTGGAGACAAATCCAGCGCTGACAGGGAGAATATTTGACCTAATGTTTATTCAGCAGTATTTCAGAAACAGTACATACAGGAAGAGTCTATGAGACACGAAACAATGAACATCATTAAGACATGTGAGAAACATCACAGAAATAAAAATCAGCTGAATAAACTCCTCCTCACTCTTTCAGAATTCCTTATAATTTCTCACATTATCCCTCATACACTTTCAGGTTTCCTTCCACCGGTTTCATACCCTTTATGCTCCCAGTGACTGTCCTAGATTTCTGCACGTCTGTTATTTAAATATTAATCCTTCCCCTGGTAATCACATGAGACCTTTTTAAAATAACATCAAAATTGCAGACGTAATGACGCAGACAACATTTACAGGCTGTTTTAACACACATAGTGCAGTTGAACATCTGAGGGTATACAATCCAAGCATCAGATATGCTTAGAATCTATACGCTATTCCACAAAATCATGTTTTTAGTCTTTGATTAATAATTTTAAGGCATGTTTCTAATAAAAGAGCTAAAAAATTACTGAAATAAATCAAATTTAATATTAGGGAAATGTTAATTGGTCGTCATTTTTTTATGTTGCTCAAAACACAATAAAGAATCCTATATACAGTACATAGTTCTTGGTACAAAGGAAATAACCAATATATAACACAACACAAGGACCACAATTAACGCTAATATCCACAAATACACTGCACATCACTGAGGCTGAACACTGATCTCAACCATGGAGTCTTCTTCACTGTAGAACAAGGACTAATGTCACACATCAAATGCTCGATAGCACACAAGCAACCCACTGTGTAAGATGCATCTGAAGTGAATTCAGAATGATAAAATAATGGGGTCTTGATGGCCATGATATCTTACTTTAATGTTTAATGGTTCAAACAAAGAAATAGTCTGTCTAGTTTGGTCAATTAAGACTAATAATCAAACCTCTTGGTTAATCTGCATTTCTGAGGGATGATGATCCTCTTGGACATTTTCTAACTAAATTTTGGAGGGAGACTTCCAATATAGCAACTAGACGTTCAACTATCACATCTCCTGACCATTGACAATTATTGCAGCAGTTTTGCACACATACAGTTCACACATGCTTATAAAACCCTGCAGGCATGTAACAACAGATACTTGGATTGTATCTCTATCTTGGAAGCGAAGATGGCCAATGTTAGTCTGTTAAACTTGCTGCGACTTGTGAATCTAAAGGGCAGAGATCCTCCCTCTCAAGTTTTTGCTTTTCATCCATTTCACTCTCTTCCATCTTGGTGTTTTTCTGGTTGGACAAGGGCTCAGAAGATGGTGCTCCAGCGTTTGGGTGGAGAGCGAGATCGGCTTTCTCCCTGAGATTGGAGAGAAATGATCATTGTATGGTCATTGTCATGTCAATTGCGTAACACGAAACCTTCTCAACACTGGTGTTGGATTATGCAAGGTCAGAATCAATGTTAGTTCTGAAACATATTACAAAATAATAAATGCTGAAGCTTGCACAGAAATAGCACAGAGCATCAGCAGAATGGGTGAAGGACCATATGTTCAATGTCAAAACTAGTGAATTTAATGACAAAAATGACAATGTTGAGTAATCCATATTGAAGAAGTATTTCTAAAAGAGTGATCTGAGCACTCAGCGTTTTAGTTCTACAGCACAATGGATGTGGAAAGCCATTCTGATTTGAATGTGTCCTC
>NW_015515569.1:0-2619 GCF_001515645.1 Sinocyclocheilus grahami | reverse complement strand
AAATAGAAAACAGTTATTTTAAATTGTAATAATATTCCACAATATAACAGTTTTTTTACTGTATTTTTTAAATCAAATAATGCTTTGTGAGCATAAAAGATATTTTTCAAAAACATTCAACTTTTGAATGGTAGTTTATATACATATACATATATACTCATTGTGAACTATTTTTCATCAGTGACCTATTTTCCTATTTTCATTGTTTCCATATAATGAAAATGAATGGTGACCATGGCTGTCAAGCAAATAATTATTATAATTTATTTTTTTTGGTCCCCATCCACATTCGTTGTATGGAAAAAAGCACCGCAGACGTGATGATTAACATCTTTCCTTTCCATGGATGAAAGAAAGTCATAAAGTTTGGAAAGACATAAAGATAAGTGAATGATGGCAGAATTTTCACTTCAATGTGAACGATTCTTTTTAGGAGCAGGTGATATTCCTTAATCCACTGAAAATCAAATGTTACTGGCAATCAATGAAAATAAGCATGAAGAGATGTGAATATTTGCCCTGCACCTGGCAAAAGTTCAAAATGCTTATGACTGCTCAATGACTGACTGAACATAAGCAAGGTTGAGGCACACAGAAAGACTCAACTTTGACTAAAATTGAAACAGATGAGACAGGCTTTCTTTATAACCAAAATAAATATTGATTTTGAAAAGCTTAAGTGAATAAAAGACCTTCAATGACTGCTGAAAGACTGCACAGCCCTCACTGAGAGGATAGGTGTCATTACTTTAGTGAAAGATGAATATTATTGGACTTGCATACTGAAGGTGACTCTGGGTCAGAAACAGAAGCAGTCGATAGACTTATCAAGGACATTCTCATTCACTTTTTCACATGCCTCTTCAAGCACAGAAAGAGCGTTCTAGATGGTTTCAAAGCAATAATCTATGCAGCATCTCATTATCAAACATTTTTAATAGCCTTAATTACATCTCAATGTTGAAATCGTTTTCTTTGTAGGCATTTGCATAAAGAAGCATCAATCAACTGTAATTGTAAATGAGAATAACCTTTTTTAAATAGCTAAAAAAAGATCTTAAATATGTATGATAGTCTTCTCAGAGAGTCGTTTTCTGCTGTTTTAGGCTCACCAGGTTGAAGATTCTGGAGAGTGTGTTCTGTTCCCTTCTACGTCTGTGAGGTGATCTAATGCTCTCCGAGCCACGCGTTGACGGGGAAGCCTAAAACACATCGTTTGTGAACACATATCGGATACCAGCCCACTGCTGTTTACTGATATACTATAAATGTGTTTTTCTTTGTGATGTTATTTCAAACTGTGCATCAAAAATAGTTCTAGTGTTTCTATTGTTCAGAATACATTTTGTGCTAAATGCATCAGTGCATTTCTGCTCCAATGTCTACAAACGAAGAGTGCCATAGGAGGTTGCAGCATAGAGAATGTTACATGTTTGCTACACATCAAGTATTATAGGAGGGGGTGATTTAGAGATGCAAGAGTGCAGCATAGGAGGATAATCATAACACAGGTTATTTACATATTTTGATCTACAATAGGAATTGTTCTGCACAAAACAGTTTTGCCAGCCAAAGAAAAACACTTTTTGTGTCAGTTATTAATGTCCAAATACATTCAATGCTGCATGCCTTTATGTATTTGAGCCTGTGGAGTTAAACATCATGTGAAAAAAAACACAAGGGGCACTGGTGAGTCAGTGAATCAAGACCTGGTAAAGGAGTAGATGGGTTGGAGTGTGAGTTTATGGGGGGAGTTAACAGTTTGAAGACCCCTAGAGAGAAAGCTGCTTTACCGGCTGCGACTCAGAAAAAACCTTGCTGTTTCAAAGTCATCAAGAAGCAGAGAGTCGCTCTGGTTCAGGAGAAATTCCATCAGAAAAAAAAGACGCAACAATCAAGGCAAAAAAAATATACAGTAGGTAGAAAAAGAAAGAAAGGAACTGAAAAACAAGCAAAAATATGAAAACACTAATAATGTTCTAATCATTTCAGTGCCTGAGATCACTCTTTTATGTACTATATCACCGCTAAAAGCTGTGGAAATTCATAATCGCATGAAAGATTAAGAACAGATTTCTTAAATAATGCCTATTTCGTGCATTTTGGCATCACAAAATGTGTTCTTCATTGAAATTATGCATATGTAATCTTATGAGAGTGTACCTTAATAAGTACAATAATTGTATTGAAAGCATTAAATGTGGCTAAATTGAAAGCACAATTCAATAATGCTTAATAAACACTAAAAATGGCATGGGCCTAAACGTCATGGCCCTCCACAAAACTAAAATTTTGATTAATCTGGAGATTTGTGGAAAATGAACCCATTCAACCTATAAATCATCCAATCCCATAGGTTAACGAGAAGATCGCATGAAGCACAGTAAAAAGTTCAGCAGCTGTAATTAGAGCGATGCATTGGTTAATTCACAAAGAAGAGAACAAATGATTAAGTAACGCGACAGATCTATTAGAAGTGAGACAGGACAAGAAGACTTCCTGCAATCAGCCAATCAGATCTGTTCATGAGGGTGTCTGTGAATGCAATCGTGAATCATATCAAGGATAAGTGACATACCAGACCCAACAGTTCTCTCCACTGCACATGAAAAAAAAAAA
>NW_015515568.1:4957-5279 GCF_001515645.1 Sinocyclocheilus grahami | reverse complement strand
CGGCCAATACCGAACCCTAGGTATCGGAATCGGTATCGGAGGCGTAGAAGGCGGATCTGAGAATCTCTAATTTTGGATGGAGAAATATGTGCTGAAAGAGGGACAGGAATTTAGGAAATAATGTAATGGTATGTGCTTTTATCAGCGTGAAGAGCTTTCGCTATTCTTTGGGCTAGGATTACATTGAGATTTAGCTGGACCACTATAACAATGTGAGGTCAGGGACAGCGGCTGATTTGAACGCTGCTGTATTAATCTGTACATTAAGGGGAAAGTTATAAGTCTGAAGAATGAGAAATGAAAAGGTTATGTAATGAAGGTT
>NW_015515568.1:0-686 GCF_001515645.1 Sinocyclocheilus grahami | reverse complement strand
TTTTTTTGCTAGGTGTATGAGGCAAAAGCTCGGAGAGAAAACCCTTCAGCAGAGCTGCATCTAAAGAGACATTTTGCATGAGAACGACTGAATGACTACCTGTATTTGCACGATAATTCTCTCAGGTATACACACCGCTTGTTTGATCTTACTTCCACTCTGAGATCCTTAGGGAAACTATTTAGTATTTGTACAGCTTGTGTACATTGATGAAAACATGGATTTGGATTAGTTTGATGAGCAACATTCATGGTAGGAAGGGAAAATGGCAAGATTAGTCCCAAGTGTTTGATGTTTTGGCATTGAATACTCAAAGTAAAGCCTCCATTGGTAAGGAAACATGTACCTGGTGGGTTGATACCTCATTATATTGGAGCGCATAAGTGATCTAGAGAGAGGCATATTGTGTCCGTTAGCTCTCATGTGTATTTAGTACTGTGTGAAAAAGAGCAAGTCGGTTACAGCAACAGCTGGTGTGCAAACAGATGAATGTTTAATTGAGATCCAGTAGAGAGGTAAGAAGAGATCGCCAACATCTACCCCACCCGAAAGGATCAACACCCAGCCAGGAGCTGAACAGCTGTGGAGCTCATTACTGTATGTGTGTGTGTTTGTGTTCATTCCCATTTGCAACTATAGCTGAAAGCACTTTTTGTTTTTAATGTGTGTGTGTGTGTGTGTGTGTG
>NW_015515567.1:4389-5279 GCF_001515645.1 Sinocyclocheilus grahami | reverse complement strand
ACAATCATTTTGGTTATATGCATACAATTATTGCAGGTTTGACTGAGCAGGATGGATTCGTTTGACTCGTGAGGTTAAATGACTCTCTCAGAGGTTCGTCGAGTGTGTCTGCTCTGAGGAAGTCATTACACAAGAGGATGAACTCTGCAGCACTCTTTGTTTAGCTTTGAACGAAGCAGTGCTTTCCCCTATTAGGTGGTGAATAGGTAAATGGGCTTGATTCATATTTGAAAGCTGTAATCAAATAACCGCCAGCACTCTCTTGCCCAATGTACTCTCTCTGCATCTAAGTGGATAGCCGTTGCCTTGCAATTACATCCAAGCGGGACCTATTAACCCTTATGAGAAGAGATTGCTTGAAAATTGGATTATTTTGCAGAGGGAAATGTCATAGTTTTAAGTTACACTGGCTGAATACTAAACATTTTGGTTTTGAGCTCTCAGAAGTCTCTGAAGTTGCGCTTGGATTTGAGCTGCATTATCTACAGCTTGTATTGTTCAAGACATGAAAAAAAATGATCAGTTATGTAAATAAAATAAAATTAAATAAATGTATTTATTTACAACATTAAGTTTTTTTTTATGATGTTAATAAATGAATAATATAATAGTTTTAAGTTACATTGGCTTAATACCAACAGTTTAATTGTTTAAACATTCAAAGGCATCTGAAGTTGAGATGCATTTTTAAAACCCTGCTGTACTGATTAAGATGGGGAAAAATCAGTCAGTAATGTAAATAAATAAAAATAAAATGCACTTATTAAAAAAAAAATCATTTATTTATTTATGAATGAATGAGGATAAACAGTTATGTAAATAAAATAAAAATTATTTATTTAAATAATAAATGATCTATCTATCTATCTATCTATCTATCTATCTATCTA
>NW_015515567.1:2657-3354 GCF_001515645.1 Sinocyclocheilus grahami | reverse complement strand
TGGCATTGTTGTCGTGACTGCTTGCAATGGTGGGTCGCAGCGAATGGGCAGAGATGGATGAAGTTAATGACAGTTTGTGAACCTTGTTGGAATTTCCTCTGAAGAGGCCCCAGCCTCACTCCTTCAGAAAGCCATGTGCTCCTGTGAGTTACAAATGCCCTGCTAAACCATTCATCAGTGTCAACTCTCAAACATACATATACATTTGAAGATGAAAAGGAGCCATTTAGCTCAAAGGATGACATTTTTTTTATCTGGAAATATAACAAAACCACTTTACAATTCAAAGCAGCTTGAAGAACGATTGATGAATGGATGAATCACCTTTGATATTTTAAAATTAGGTATAAAACTATCTGCGTATCTCACTACTTTCAGTATAGAACTGGAAAAGTGGATATTGTACTTTACAAATCATAGTGATTATTATATATGTTAATCAGCTTTCTGTAGTACAGTAAATATTGTGTTTTATGTCCTCACTCTTTTTGCATTTCAAAATGTTTTTTTAATTTTTTTTATATTATATTAAATAATTCATATCATATTTTATTTATCTATGACCTGAAAAGCAGCCTGTACTCTTCTGGCCTACTTTGAAACTTTGTAGTGCAGCACTTTTAATGCCATTGGCTACTTGTGTTGCACTTTCCCCCCAAGTTCCTTTTAAATGTGTGTTTAACCTTGGCAAGGAAAA
>NW_015515567.1:0-861 GCF_001515645.1 Sinocyclocheilus grahami | reverse complement strand
AAATTTGAATCTTTTATACATTTCCTTATTGTCTTTATCAATCAACTTTTGAATGTTAGTGTATATACATGGCTTTATTTTTTTTAGGAAGGTCTCTTGAAATGTGATCACACTTAGGGAGTCTTTGGAACCACACATTTTGAAAAAAAATAAAAATGTCTTGATTTTGGTGCATGTTCGATGCATTACTTTTGGTGAAAAGTTATGCATTGAACATTTTCCTGCTGAAAGTTACTGTACTGATCTAATGCAGCTGAATACTTCAAACTGGTTGTCTAACTGCAGTCTAAATGCAGGTGAATCCCTCTGCTGGAGCGTTGGGTGTGTGTGAGACAGGAAGAAGGCTTAAGAACCATTGCTGTGTGTTTGATAAATGTTAAAGGAGTTGAGAATTTGCTGCTTCATCTGCTTTGGATTATTTTGCAATCAACAAGCATATTTTCCTCAGTGAAACACTGTCATCGGCTTTTTCTGCAACCCATCCCTCCATGAAAATATCCCTGGGGCAGCCTACTGCTCCACTGGTATGTACAGTTCATTACTCTTTGCTGGTGACCAGACCTGAGCGCTCATTCTTCACATACTGAATGTAGATCAGAGCTATTCATAATCTCATTGGAGGCTGATTTGCCAAACAAGCCTAGAGAAGTCATGCTAATCAAGGACATGGGAAGATAGGTATAAAACCCACAGAGACATTTTGCACTCCACTATACTTCCAGACTTCTTAACCTGCTTAACCAGGTTAGTTCCTTTGTCAAACAGCTAATTGACTGCCTTCTTCTGCTAATAGACAGATCAGCTAAGCCAGCCTGGTTAAATGATGAAATGGAAATGGCAACAGATCTTAAAAAAAAAAAA
>NW_015515566.1:4864-5280 GCF_001515645.1 Sinocyclocheilus grahami | reverse complement strand
AGTCCCATGATAGTGGGTAAAATAATGCATAAAAATGAGCTAGATATACGGAATGCAACCAAATCTACAAACTGCGCCTTTGACCCCTGCGTTGACCTCCAAGACACCTGCTTCAACAGACCCGACCCGACATGCATCTGCAGACTCCCAGCGTACGGACAGCCCGACCTCGCTCTCGGTCACAGCGGTCACTCACAGCGTAGTGCTAGTTAAGTGGTTTTGTGCAGAAGAAGCTAAGCTTCAGCTCTGCGGTCCATCAGGTGATCATATCAGATCTGATGGCTGATCACATTTATCACATCTGCGTTCAGGTCGAGAACGGCGCAGGATCATCAGGCCCTAAATGCACCTCGGTCTGGATGGTTTTAAACACAGAGGTGTATTTGTAGTTTGTTAGCGGTGTGCGGAGTCCTGAT
>NW_015515566.1:1979-2840 GCF_001515645.1 Sinocyclocheilus grahami | reverse complement strand
GGGTATGTGTTTTATAACAGCACATTTTTTTCAAACACAAAACAATATAGATTTATAATACTAACCATCACAATGGTTATTATTGGCCATAAAATAAAAATAATCTGCTATCATGCATTGGTAAAATGTCTATATGAATGCATTCCTAGTTCAGAGTCATTCAAATCTGATATCTATGATAAATACAAACTGAAACATTACTAAAAGTGCGAAACATGTATATTTTAGGGCCTAATAATTTTCATGATGACAAATGTATTACTATTGTACAGTATAATGTGTTTCTTAAAGTAATAAAAATTAAAATTTCATTTTACATTTGATTACATTTTAACTAAATATAATTTTTCGCCTTCATTTGATTACCAACATTTTTGATAATAAATGTTTATTAAATATTAAAATCAAAACAGATAATTAATAAAAATAAAATAAAAAAGAATATTTATTCATAAAACTTTACAAATTTGACGATAATAGGGCCCTATGAAGATGTATAGTAGCATTTTAAATAAACTAGTATTGTGTTAAAGTTTTAATTGTTCAAGTTCTATGAATTCAACTGATTAGACATACTTTTTGATTACTTATATTTATTTATTTCTCGTCAAAACGAGAAAAAAAACCCGGAATTCAGAAAAAAACTGAAACTGGCAAAAAAATTTAACTACATTTGGAAAAAATAAATAAATTTCAATAATATAGTGCCTTAATATATACAATACAAGAACATATTTATGATTTGCTAAAAAAGACTGAATGGTCCACCTTGCTGATGAGTGTTGGTTTCAGCCGAGCAGTGGTGTAACACGGGTTGAAGAATTTACTGAGTGTTACCTGCACAGAAAATTAGATAAATAA
>NW_015515566.1:0-511 GCF_001515645.1 Sinocyclocheilus grahami | reverse complement strand
CATAGAAAACAGCAGCAATCAGTGCTACATCTCTGGAAATGATCAGTGCTGTCAGTGGAGCTGTGAGGAAGCACAACACACTCGTGAATGAGAGACACACACGTCTGATACTGCTGACTAGTTATCAACAACTGATTCAGAAAGAAATATAAACAGCTCTTTGATTCATCTGTTCTAATGAACTCTGTGTTTTCTGAGATCTTAAATTACTAGGACTGATGCAGCCTAATGCTTGTGGGCTGGTAAGCGAAAAGCTGTTCAAACCTCACAAAGGGAAATAAAAGAACACCACTAAACCAAGGTTGTGAGTGACACTTAACCGCAGCTTCCTCAAGAGCATTCTTCCTGTGTTCTGCTGAATTAAAGGGACAGTTCACCCAAATATGAACATTTTCTGTTCATTTAACTCATCCTTGAGTCATCCAAGACGGAAGTGTTTTTTTCTTCAGTAGAACAGTAAAGGAGATTTTTAGCTGAAACTGTGGTCCATGGTGATTCATAAAAAGCAAGT
>NW_015515565.1:4373-5282 GCF_001515645.1 Sinocyclocheilus grahami | reverse complement strand
ACCTGCAGGTTATTGTATCAAGGTCGCTGTTCTGTAATATCAGTCTATTAAACAGAAAAGCATGGTGCTGTGTACAACTTTCTTGAAATACATGACAATCCTAAATGGATTTCCATTTAAGTAAAATATGCAAATGATGTGTCAGCTTTTTTTTTCTTGCTGCGGCAATGCAGTGATGCGTTATCGTTGTTTTAAGAGAAATCACTCCTGTGCATCAATATATGATACACATATCCATTGTGTTGTCTAACCCAGATTCCCATTTCCAAAAACGCTGTCTGGTGGTAACTGTGGATGTTGACAGTCAATGGATATACAACTTGGCTTGGTGTTCAACTGCCCCATTCTGTTTCTCTCTGTAGCTGGTATCATTATGATTTGTCCCGACATGCAGCCGAAGCTCTTCTCCTTTCGAATGGGGTGGATGGGAATTTTTTACTCAGAAACAGCAACAAAGGACCTGACTGGTTTGCTTTATCTGTCCGGTAAGAAATGTCCACTTCGGACAAAAGTTTATAAGTAATTTGTGGTCCACTCAGCTGAATCACTTTGATATTAAAGTGCAGTATGCTCAGACACAAATAGTCTTGAATATTTTCCTTGTGTGCACTCCATTCAATTTATGGAGAAATGTACCAGCAAATACTATCATTAAAAATTGTATGCAAGTGTGCCTAGGACAATAGACATGGTAATAAGTTAATGTAAAGACATGTAATAAGTAAAGACTTTTAGTAGACTTAGTTAATTAAAAATATCCTTACTAATTTAAAACTTCTTATAGCACTTTGCAGGTAGGCCTGTCACTTTTCTTAAACGGTTTTC
The DNA here is from genome assembly GCF_001515645.1 of Sinocyclocheilus grahami. Taxonomy (NCBI): domain Eukaryota; kingdom Metazoa; phylum Chordata; class Actinopteri; order Cypriniformes; family Cyprinidae; genus Sinocyclocheilus; species Sinocyclocheilus grahami. The sequence goes on along the minus strand of NW_015515565.1, from coordinate 4,457 downwards.
TATTTAAAAATATTTTGTAATGTAATTCATTCATGTGATAGTGAAGCTGAATTTTCAGCATCATTACTCCAGTCTTCAGTGTCA
>NW_015515565.1:1508-3451 GCF_001515645.1 Sinocyclocheilus grahami | reverse complement strand
ACTTCTTCAGAGCAAAGGATTCAGTGAAACACTTTCATGTCCGGCGGCAGTTTGGCAAATATTCCTTTGGCTTCAATGAATTTCCTTCCCTTCAGGATTTTTGCAGTCACTTTGCCAATCAGCCGCTGCTAGGCAGCGAGACAGGTTAGCTATATTTACAGTTCACAAACTGCTTTTCAGCACTTCTCTGGCACAATGACCCTGTTTCCTGTTTCACTCTTGTAACCAAGGAAGCCTGATAGTGCTACGGTTCCCATACCCACGGCAGGTGGAAGAACCATCCATTTATGAGACGGTGTGTGTGCATACGGCCATGCAGACAGGCCGGCATGAAAACGACCTGGTGCCTAATGCTCCAGCAGTAAGTCCAAGTGACATTATACAGACCTACATGCACACACACGTCACATACACACATATTTGAAAGAGTAAAGTTGAGTCTATGTTGTCAACAGCTTGGCACTAAAGAAGGTTATCTGGTTAAACAAGGAGCGATCATCAAGGTATGGTTACATAGTTTACTATATCAATATAGACTAATTAAAAAATTCAACCAGTGATTGCAGTAAATGTCAGTTCCAAGCTAATAAGGTAAATTGTAACAGGGTTAAACTGGTTCTAGCGCAAACCTAGACCTAGTTTTGTTGGCTGATGGTTTCATCTTTATTTATTTTCTTGGCAGAACTGGAAGCAGAGATGGTTCACACTGAATAGATATGAACTTAAATATTTTAAAGATAAAATGGTAGGTCTGTGTATTTTGTACAATGAGATTTATAATCAGATAAGAGTTAAAGTTGATTGTTTATCTCACAGAAAACTGTCTCCTCAGTTTGTAGAGCCAATACGAACCCTGGATCTGACGGAGTGCTCTGCTGTGCAGTTTGATTACAGTCAGGAGAGGGTTAACTGCTTCTGGTGAGAGATTTATAATATGGCCGTAATTCATGAAACCTACATTATGCACGGTTTTCTTTTCTTTTTTGGCAAAATTCACAATTTGAAAATATCAACTTCCTTAAATTGAAACTGTAATTACAGTTACAAACCTTTATCCTGTTGGCTGCAGAGATATTTTAGTATCATTGATATACAGTTGCAGTTTTTGTTAATTAGATTTTTATATTTTATTAAATTTGTTCTTATATTTTAAGTTTTAGTAATTTTGTTGCTTTTGTAATTCATTTTATTAGTTCTTTAAAATGTCTATATTGTTTTTTTTATCACTTTTTTTGTTATTTTAGTACTTGGACTTAAACTAAATATAAAAAAAGTTTACTTTTATATTTTGTATATTTGTATTTTTTATGGTTATATTTTTAGTTAACGATAATAACCCTGGTTTACTGCTGTAGTTCAACTTCAGAAATGTAATCAACAAGGCCAGTTCATTTCTGAATGGCATTTTTTTTTTTTTTTTAAATGACAGGAGTGGCAGTTAAAAATGTTACTCATAATAGAGATGCCTTCAAATTCTTCATTCAATTACAAAAGCAAAGTTATAAAAGTAAGACCCTTTACTGTTGTGCTAGACTAGTTATCCTGTTGTTTTTACATCTGAAACTTCTGCAATTGGCCAACCATGAAATGATTGGTTATTTTTGGCAACTGAGAATGAGCTGGTATATCTGCAGCATTCAAGTGTCTGACAGCTTACAGTTACTGTGCACACTAAATCAGCAGTACAATCTGCAAAGCATGAATCAAAATTCACATTGTCTGTGTACAAAGTAAACTAAGAAGTCATTACGATTTTATATCAGAATCCTAATATTCTGTTGTTAATATCTTAATGTGTATCTGATATTTTCCTACGTGTAAGTGATTCTTAGTAATGAGGAAGTGTAGTCAGAAACTCCTATACATGGACTTCCTCCTACCCACATATTTTCCAACCCATGCTTTAGCCTTTTACTTCAAAATAAATCTCATTATTAAGATTT
>NW_015515565.1:0-314 GCF_001515645.1 Sinocyclocheilus grahami | reverse complement strand
CTAACTTGTTACTTGTTTTTAGGCTACAAAAATACTTAATCCCTGCAGCACTCTATAGATCACCAAAGTAAATTTATAATAAAATTATAAATTCTCTAAGTAGCACTGCTACTGTGATGTGTTAACTAATAGTGAACACTCGTGTTGTTTAGAAACATGTACATAAAACCCATTTTCAAACCAAGATGCCCCTTTTGTAAAAATGTATTAAAAAGGTCAATAAATAAATTTTATTTTTGTAAACCAAAGCAGGTTACATTCATAAAAGACATACAGCATCAAGACCATCCAACATTATGTATGTACATATGTGT
>NW_015515564.1:23006-24535 GCF_001515645.1 Sinocyclocheilus grahami | reverse complement strand
GTAATGTTTGCAACCTTCGCATGATACGAACTAAATATCCGAAAACAAAAGATAGCTACTAATGCACACGTTAATGTTTACTGACATTAGCTTTTGTTGTGGTGTATATTAGCATATTGTTTACTATAGATTTGCTCTTAAATGAACTGTATTGTTTATGTTTCCTGTGCAGCAACCGCGGATTCTAACGCCAGCAGGTAAATAAATACATAAATATACACACAGCTATGATACTGCGGTCCAAAACACACAAAAACAGGGAAGGATTGTGTGTTGAAGAATAAACCAGATTAACTTACGTTACAGCTAATGTTCTATACCGTTATAGAACGTAACGTTACACAGTTTGTACTTTAAAAAAAAAATACGATTTAACTCACTTTTTTCAGTGTTTATTACAGATCAGTGAATAAGGATATACGCGATGCTAGGCTGTTGACATTCGTCTGACAGAAACAAATCAGTAGCACTTTGTTCCTCATATCTTCGCTGCTGATATAGACATTTTTCAAAGAATTTGTGCTCTGAGACCCCCGCAAAAAAAGTTAATCATCATCATTTACTCCAAACCTGTTTGAGTTTATTTCTTCTGTTCAACACAAAAGATATTTTGAAGAATGTGTTCCATAAAAGAAAGAAAGAGATTCATACAGGTTAGGAAGAACAGGAGGGTGAGTAAATTCTGACTTTTTTTTGTGTGTGTGTACTATCCCTTTAAAAATGTTCCTACAGTGATGGAGATGCCATCAAGGTGTTTGTGCGGGTTCGGCCCCTGACTCAAGGCTCTGGGTTAACAACAGACGGCGATCGCAGTCTGTGTCTGACTGTGACCTCACCACACACCGTCAGACTGCACTGCAAACCAGAGCCTCGGACCTTCACATACGACCATGTCGCTGACATGGACACAAGCCAGGTGAGGCAGGGGTTTAGATTCATCTTCTCTAGGTCAGCTCATCATCTCATCACTGCTCTTTGTGTCTCTCAGGAGGAGGTTTTCTCCAGTGTGGCTAAAAACATTGTGGAGTCGTGCATGAATGGATACAACGGGACCATTTTTGCCTAGTGAGTTCCTGTGTGGCTTTTATCTAAATGTTCTAGAGCTGTGGCGTATTCATGATGTGGTGTGTTTGTTTTTCAGTGGACAGACGGGCTCAGGAAAGACCTTCACCATGCTGGGTAAGTCATGAGTTCTCTAGTCAGAAGGCCTACTAGTTAGATCTTTTGTCTGTGTATGCACACACACGCACTTTACAGCAGCTCCCAAAACGTAACTGGACACTTGAGATAAAAATTAAAATTATATTTAATATACTGCAATGATGGCATTTGTTTAGAAAATTAGCTCAAACCCGCTTTTCTAGCAAAATATTTCACATGCTGTAATTGTCAGATATTAGTGGAACATGTTCCTCTTTAGTTAAAATGAGTAACTGCATTATGAAGTATGTGGTTACTCTGCTAGTACACTTTAAGGAATACTTCACCCAAAAATGAAAATTTGCTGAAAATGTACTCGCCCTCAGGCC
>NW_015515564.1:19252-20363 GCF_001515645.1 Sinocyclocheilus grahami | reverse complement strand
GCCATTCTTGTTTTAATGGTGACTACACTGTTGTGACTACTCCACTGTTATTACTTTAAATTAAACCGTAACCTTTTGACTTATGCTTTAGGAGGCAAGCAGCATAAACCGGTCACTGATGTGTCTTGGTCAGGTGATCATGGCCCTGATGGATGTGTCAAATGGGAAGAACCGTCACATTTGTTACAGAGATTCGAAACTGACCTTCCTGCTCCGGGTGAGGGCTCTTTACGAATGTGTCTGTAAATATGCAGATGAGTAAATCGTGTCTAACTGCTGTTCATGTGATCAGGACTCTCTGGGCGGAAACGCTAAGACGTACATCATCGCTAACGTTCATCCTGGCTCCAAGTGTTTTGGAGAGACGCTCTCCACTCTGCAGTTCGCTCAGAGAGCCAAACTCATCAAAAATAAGGTTGAGCAACATAATTATTTATCCAAACATTCATTCATCATCTTAATATTCTTGAAGAATTGGTGCAACGAGAAGGCTAATCTGTGCCTATCTGTAGGCTATGGTAAATGAGGACACTCAGGGTAATGTCAGACAGCTGCAAGCGGAAGTGAGAAAACTAAAGGAGCAGCTCGCAAATGCTCTTTCACAAGCACACGTCATTGAGATGACACCATCAGACCAGCAAACAGGTACACACTCGTTACAGAGCTCACACAGACGATCCATCTGTCTGGACATAATATTCGTTAATGTTTTATTGTTTGAACTGGTGTTTGTGTTGCAGCACACTCTGACGCTGAGCTTTCCTATAAGACGCAGTTCATTCAGGCCATGAGCATCTGGAAGAAAGCACAGGAGGAGAAGAAGGTGCCTTTTATGTGCAGTTGCTTTTCATTGTTGAATTAAATCAATACAATTTTTTAATTTACCCTGTTACGAGGCTTCGAATCCGAAGACCTCGTGTCAGATCTTACCTCTGGACCATCGTACAAGTAAATTATATTCTCTCCCAATCTTTTCTGCTCTTCTGTCAAATTTGTGGAGTCCCCCTAGGGTCACATACAAGAATTGAATTGACATCTGAAAGTCTGTGCCAACGAGTCGGTCATCTGACCCCCAAATCTTAAGCCCATTATGTAGCAAAAAGAAAAAAAA
>NW_015515564.1:0-382 GCF_001515645.1 Sinocyclocheilus grahami | reverse complement strand
TGTTCTATTACAATATTATTCAACTTGATTCTGTTTCAAAAAAGAGCCAACTCTGTGACCGCTAATGAGTTTTTTCCCACCCTAATGTAACTGACAGAAAATTTCCAACACTACATTAATTGAATGATTCATTAAATCATAACCGTGAATGTCATAACATTTGTATAGTGTTTCTGTTGCTTTAGTAACAAGGCTGGCAGTTACACATCATTGTTAAATAACAGTAACAGCGTTCGTAGTTATTCTTAGTGTGGTAATGCAAGAATCTTAAAAGTGGGGCTGTTTCAAGATTATAAACTATGCTAATTTATGCCCTAATTCAACATTTAGTTAGTTTGCCATTCTTGTTTTAATGGTGACTACACTGTTGTGACTACTCCAC
>NW_015515563.1:23209-24733 GCF_001515645.1 Sinocyclocheilus grahami | reverse complement strand
CGCCTCAACAGCTGATTAGACGAGTGGAGAGCGGGAAGAGTGTGTTTGACTGAAACACAAGCACACCCTCCAACTCCGACGCAAATTAACAAGCTGTTATTGAAGAGGACTGCTTATTGGACTTGTTAAAAGATGCTGCAGACTTTTTTTCAGGAGATTATTTTAAGGATAATAAGTTTGTTTCGTGACTGAAAAGACAAGTGAAAGATTTGGTATACTTCAACCAAAAGGGTTATATTGCATAAGCTATACTGTATGTTCTTTTTTCCTGTTTCCTGCAAAAATAGTATTGATCCTGGGGTTGTTTTCACTCTAGCAGCATGTTACTTGTCTCTCTCTTCATCCAAATATAAATGAACAACACTTGCATTTATGTGCGCTGTGTAATTAAACATTAGTAATTTGTTTGACTCTAATAACTGAGCTCTGAAATCTATAATTAAAAACGTTTTTTTTCTGTTTCAGATGATGAGGTGTGCTGCTTTTCCAAACACATACAGTGCTATACACATACTGTATATGTATTGCTCCCAGTCATGTTAATTATAATAGCACATTTTATGCACGCAATTGCATAAAAGCATACACTATTCCCAGAGATATCTTAAGGAAGGAGTAAGTGAACAAAAAAAGAATAAAGAAAATAGAGTGTCATGTCATGCATAAAAGTGCAAATGCTGTCATCATTTACACACCTTCATGCCGTTCCAAACCTGTATGACTTCCTTTCTGCTATGGAACACAAAAGAACATGTTTTGACAAAAAAAAATTCTGTACAATTAAAGCTAGTGGGGTCCAGTGTTTTACTGGACCCCACTGACTTTCATTATGTGGACAAAAAAGTTATTGTGTGCAAGGCAAAAGAAGATGTCTTAAAGATACATGAGGGTGAGTAAATGATGACAGAATATCCATTTTTGCTCACTTCACTCACTTTTACTCCCTTTAACTCATTGGAAAACGTCATGGAAAACATATCCAGTATTTTATAAACCAGCTGTAAACCAAACAGGTGAATCTTCAGATAACTGTGCTCGACCGTGCGAGTGCACATCTGCGCATGCGTGAGTGTGTGCGCCCGTGCGAGTGTGAGACAGCAAGATTATCCCGAAGGAGCCTCTTGAGAAACACAAAGAGTGCCTGGATGCATTTGCTTATAATGAAGTCAGAATGGGTTTGGGTGGATTAATGACAATATCAACAGAAGGAACACGGGGACAGGTGCCAGCACAATCTGGATGCGGTTCAAAGTTTTTAATTACGATTAAAAAGACTCTCTGGCACACGACAAACGCCTTTTTTCTCTTTTACGGCCTTTCATTTTTTTCTCACTCCTTTATCACATTTGAAGTGGAATTCCTTGTAAAGCCGGTGGAGTTTCAAAAGGAACGCACAGGCATCTGTACATGTCCATCTGGCAAAAATTTGATTTTTTTTCAGAGAAAATTTGGCAAATTAAGAAAAGAAAGCTGAGACGGCGTGGAATAAACAGAAGAGGCTTGGAAGGAGTAATGGAAATGGAT
>NW_015515563.1:21358-22764 GCF_001515645.1 Sinocyclocheilus grahami | reverse complement strand
AACCACTTTATAAAGATTAGCTTGCTCTCAGGAGGAAGGCTCGCCGCCCATGTCTGCCTAAAGTGTCTGTGAGGAGGGTCTCTAGAGATCAGGACCCATTGTGTTCAACAGACGGTGCTTTACGACAACATATGCTCTCCCTCCCCAACGCTCTTCCTTCACACACTCCATAAATGCTGTACTGTGCTCCCAGCAGTTTTTGCCTGCTCTTGCCTTTGCCATTAGTGTACTTCTTTTATGGTTTTGCTTAGGCAATCTAGTTAGGGCACGGGGAAAACAAAGAAACCTTAAAACAGCACTTGGGAAGATTGCAAGTTAGCAGACAAACTTTTAAGCTGTACAACAGAGAAGTTCACAAAGGTACGCCCTCCTGCTCTGAAGGTACTTCCCTGAGGTTGCTTGCTAAGTCTGGGTTCAGATTAAAGCATAATTAATCAAATCAAAGATGTGTTTGTGACAGAAGCAAGTGTTCATCTCAATTAAGAGGATGTGATCTGCCCACATTGTCATGCCACCAAGGGACCAGACAAGTTAAATTAATATGGCAACAAGAGAATAAAAGACAGGCAGCACTTACAAGGACTCTGTCTCAGCAAGCTGCCTGGTTTGATCTAATGAAGAACATGATTAACTTTAAATAAGGTTTACAAAAAAGCAGAAACATAGGGGATAGTGAGCACATATGAGCTGAGAAAGAAGGAGATGGAGTTTAAAGACATGTTGAGGATGGGAAAAAAACATAACGTTATTTCAATTCCAGATATTACAGTGACTGTTAGGTTCCTTTTATTATCTCTTTCATTTTCCCGCTTACCCTCTGGGCAACGTCTGGCGGTCTTTCTACTGTGACAATTTCTTTATGAGAGTTGAACTATTTCCTCTAACAGAGGCTGCTGGATGATCGCGGCGGCAGTCGGATAACCCTCGGTAATTGTATTTATCTGGCTGAAATATCGGCTGTCTCGCGAAAGCTCCGGTTGCTGAGGCAACGCCGAGTCCTGCGCGCGCTGACCTCCGGGCCAAGGAAAGACTAAAAACACACGCGCCCTCCAGGTGCTGCTCTCCTCACCCCATTTTCAATTCCAGGTGCAATTCCAGCTAAACTGTTCAAAATAAATGTTGACAAACATACTTTTATGGGTCGCTTTGTCAGTGTTAAATGCTTGATTAAATGCTTGATTTGTGGAGGCTATTAATAAAACATGCACACTGAAAAATGAAAAACTCAGTAAAATGGTGCCCGTTTATAAGCACTGAACGAAGCGCACAATCTACATTTAAAGACACATCAGAGCAGATAAAGCTTAGATTAGCCAAAGTAAATAAATAAAATATTTAAGAAAAACTTTGATACCTTGATACGTTGTTATTGAGCTAGGCTATATATATATATATATATATATATA
>NW_015515563.1:19761-20195 GCF_001515645.1 Sinocyclocheilus grahami | reverse complement strand
AAAAAAGCAGAGAAGAGAGCGAAACGACAGTCTCGTTTGTCCTCTGCGGGGTCATTATTAACAGCTTAATTAATTTTAGATCCGCTCTGTGAATACCGGCGCAAACCACAAGCACATAACAAGAGATGAAGAAATGCGCTTCATAGATATGCAACACGATTTTAGAAACACTTCAAAAAGATCAGGGAAAATATACATATATAAAAATGAAATTAATTAAAACAGTAACATTGAAATAAAAGATTAACTTATATTTATAGGCCTATATATAAATGCATAATACATAATGTAATGTGTAATGTAATAGCTAAGACTTTCAACATAAAAAAACATGTTCACAAATAACTTTTATGCAAAGAGGAACAATTTGGCACTCACCTGTCCGTTCTTGCACAGGTCAGCCCACATGCTGGTTCCGTCACCTCCTCTCATCA
>NW_015515563.1:19441-19751 GCF_001515645.1 Sinocyclocheilus grahami | reverse complement strand
CCCAAAAAAAAAAAAAAAAAAAAAAAAAAAAGTTAACATATTGGACACGTCATAAAAAAGTTTGGACCGGCAAACTTTTAAGTGTCCCATGCAAAGACAATTCCATAAAAGAGAGAGAGGCAGAATCTCTGTCCTCTGTTGACGGGGACACGCGCATAATGTCAGCACGCATTAAGCGCATTCAGCGCGTGTCTTCTCGCCGGGTTTGTGGCTCCGCAGCTGTGCGAACTTCACCCGTGTGCTCTGGGGGAACGAGAAACTCACAGCAGATGTTACTGCGTCTCCCACCAGTTTCACACCAAACAAAAAA
>NW_015515563.1:2232-2583 GCF_001515645.1 Sinocyclocheilus grahami | reverse complement strand
GTACACATCCTGCACACCAGCTGTGTGGGTTTGTATGGCGGTATGGTCAGTGGCCGCTTGAAGAATAGAGCAAGTCCACAGGGATGCAGCAGACTAACTAAAAGTCTGTTAGCACTCCATCACTGCCATTGAGAAACACTGTACTGCTTTCACACACATTCTGAGAGTAAGAGGGTTACAACAAAGTTAAATAGTAAAAGTTTCTTTTAAACTGTTAGGGAACGACGTGAGACTCCGAAAACAGCGCATCCAACAGCGGCTCGCCTGAGGTCCTATATGCCCACTCTCTCTCTCACACACACACTGCTGCAATTCCTCTGATCTGGAATAGCGGTTTAATTAGTGAGGCGG
>NW_015515563.1:0-449 GCF_001515645.1 Sinocyclocheilus grahami | reverse complement strand
AAAAGAGTAAAAAGCACACATTAAATGGTCGTTTCCTGATGCTGAGATAATAAGGTGTGTTTGTGGCTGTAGCTTGTCTTCATGGCACTGTGATTACAAGCTCATGAAGTTGCACGATTTCGCTCGCGCTGCCGGTTCTTGTCAGAATGTGACATTTTCGTTCGCGCCCTCTAATTAAGGAGCCTTACGTCAACTGATCCGAGCTTTGTAGGCAAAATAGCCACAGCTGCGGTGAAACATTCCCTTAAAACCAATAAATGAGTATGACTTAGTAAACAGATGGAGTAGCAACCTGTGTTGTATTTTCTCCCTTTAATATCTGTAATGATAATAGTTCTTATAAACTCGACAACAACACTAAAAATGTTACTTTTACCTATATTATTTATGGATCCATAAACATAAAATATATGCTCCTAAAATGCAAAAAAAAAAAAAAAAAAAAAAGT
>NW_015515562.1:4557-5283 GCF_001515645.1 Sinocyclocheilus grahami | reverse complement strand
AAAAAAAGTTTACGCAAAAATCAGCTTAGTGATTATGAGTTTAATATATTGGCTATATTGTCCATCCATGCAATGTACGCGGGGGTTTTCTTTCTGGGGCTGATAGGGGAGTGGCGAAGGGTGGTCGGGGAGTGGTCGCATTGAGCCCCACTCTCTCCATCACAGCTTGATGTTGGCTGAAGGAAGCAGAAGACCACTGGCTGTCCAGAGTCCCTCAAGCGTTGTAATGAATATGTAAACACCGCTTCCCAAGTTTCTTGGACTAACGGTGCCATCGGACAGTATTATTAATGTGTCTGGAGGGCTTCGTTTCATTTAATTAGCCAAGCTTTGAGTGGCTAAAGTGTCTCCAGATCTCCAACTAACCGGCAGCGGTTAATTTGAAACGTAAAGTGTGGATTGATGGAGGCTTTGAAACACTGAGAGCGGGAACAACCTTGTGTTTAAATCATCCAGCCACCGAGCTTGTCTGTGAGCGTGTATCTGAGCGGAGAACATTACAGCGGAGTTGCAGTTTGCCGGCTTTCTTTGTGTTGCTTTTCTCCAAGCATGCTTGAACCTCGCAGCGCAGGAGCAGTTTGAACATCGCCAAGCCTTCCTCAACATCCCAAAACTATGGCCAGCGATCACTGCTTATAGAAGAGGATTACTAAAACTCCTTACAACATCCTTTTAACCTTGCTCTGTCCCCTTGAGCTGCATTAAACCCGCGTTGTTCACCGCTTC
>NW_015515562.1:2813-3175 GCF_001515645.1 Sinocyclocheilus grahami | reverse complement strand
GCCCTCCTAGCAAATGTTGTTGTTTAGTAACACAGAGCAGAACTATACAATCTCATGTCACAGTGTTTTAGACTGGCATGTGTTCTCTGTGTTAGAGGGGCTTGACTTTGTTTAGGCAGCTCTGTCATCAGACACTACATTATTTTGGCCTATTGATAAATAGTGTCAGAATTGTAAGTAAAGTGTAATAGTTTGTGTAATAGACAGTAATAGATTGCAAATATGTCTTACTCTAAAAATACATGTTTTTCCCTATTATTCTCTATTCCAACTCGAACTAAATTATATGTCGTTGTTGGTATATACCATAGTTTGCATAGAAAACAAGGTTTTGTTTTAAGTGGTGCTCTTTGGATTTTTGT
>NW_015515562.1:0-307 GCF_001515645.1 Sinocyclocheilus grahami | reverse complement strand
GGGCAAGTGGATACGTGTGTTTGTAGAGATTCTTGTGGCAGATTCTTTCTGAATGGAGGATTTTTGTCAAATGTTGCTTAGTGTCAGAAATAAGAGAAGAAAGTCTAATTGTTGATGAAGGATAGTAAAGATATTTTGAAGAAACTTTCAATTGTTTTTGTCCATGCAGTGAAAATCAATGAAGTTCAAAAAGAAAAAGAAAAAACAGATATTTTTAAAAAAATGTCTTTCAAGAAAGAAAGTAATTGTTAGGGGTTGCAATGACTAATCGACTAGTCGACTTCAATGCTCTGTCATGACGCTTTAA
>NW_015515561.1:4899-5283 GCF_001515645.1 Sinocyclocheilus grahami | reverse complement strand
CCATTGATTCAAACGATTCGTTCAAACGGCTGATTCATTCAGGAGCGACTCCAGTCCTTGAGTGATTGGTTATGAGACACAGCTGATCCGAGTTGAGCGGTTCTCTCTCTCCAGTGGCAGAGATCTGCTTATATAAGATCTGGAGGAGCTATAGCTGGAAATATGATGTTTGCGCATGTTTATTGTGTGCTTGTGGAAGCTGATTGTCATCTGAAGACTGTGTGACCTCAGCTGGAAAACCACAGAGAATCAGAATATTTAGCCGCAGAATGTTTTCTGGAATAAGATCTACCTTTTGTGGTGTTTTTCAATCTGTTCTGCACAAACCGGACTGCCTCTCACACACACACACATCTAGTGATGAACCGAAGTTTCTCTCGAGCG
>NW_015515561.1:2387-3255 GCF_001515645.1 Sinocyclocheilus grahami | reverse complement strand
ACAGACAATCTCTCTGTTTGCTGGCGCTGTGAAGGTTTTCATGTGTTTGTGTTCATGACTGCAGCATCACTGGCTGCTTCGATTCGTTAATCAGCAGGTCTTTGTCTTTTGCAATTTTGCTCGGAGTCTGGGGGTCAGTGTCTGAACTCAAATTAATTAATCATTTTAATATAAAATAAATAACTAGTGACATAAATTATTAAATTAAGTGAATAAATTAATAAAAAAATAACTAAGTAAAATTAATTATGAAGTGAATAAGACATTTAATAAAAACTTAAATAATGAAATTAAGTAAAATCAAGGTGTAGTGAATAAATAATTGAATGTGATAATGAAATGAAGTAAAATAGATTAATTGAATAAATTGATTTAATAAAAAGGCTGGGTTTGTAGGATCTCAGGCGTCTTGTGTTTCTGTCTTTCGCTCGTAGAGACTCCAGAGCGTGTGTTTTGACAGTCGTTAAACTGAAGCTGTCCTGAATAATTAATCGTACATGTTTCAGGCTAGTAAAAGTGCAGCTCCTGCTGATGGGTTTATAGGGTCGTAACGTGCTCGATTAGCCCCTCGTTTATGTGCCGTCCAATAACTCCAACAGTTTTACCTTACATGCGCTCTGAAAAATATTAGTGCTGCATGAGCTTTTATAACCTTTCATTGTGCTTTAAACAAGCATGATGCGTATCATCGTATTTTTTGTATTTAGCATGCTTTTAATATGCAGAAACAGACTTTGGCGTGAAAATAATAAACAGTTTTTTCGTGCATGTGATACGCACTTTGTTGGCGTGCATATGATACGCACTTTGGCAAAAATTATAACCAAGCGGCACCCTCCCGCTCTCTCTGGTGAAGCCAACACGGAAG
>NW_015515561.1:0-726 GCF_001515645.1 Sinocyclocheilus grahami | reverse complement strand
AGTAACGCTGCGTGTTTCTAAGCATTTCAGGGGACCTTTAAAGAACAATTTCTTTGTTTTCCGATCAGACCCGATGCGCTCTCTCTTCTCCCTCGGTTGAAAAAACGCCCGCTTTGTCTTCATGGGACCAAAGTGCATTATTTTCCCATCTAATGGAGGCGCAGCAGTGATATTTTCTGCTGTTATTGTGCTTTTATCGTGAAGCCGGCGTGTCATTAGGCCTCTCTTTACGACCACGGCCTCATCAGATCCATAAACTATTGCAGCATCAGCAAAGTTTAGTCATTAAGAGACATTTAAAGGTAATTATTTATTGATAGCTCTTATGATTTACTCTCCGGGTGAGTTTTTATGTGCCGTGTCTGCGCTGCGAGATTGGAGACGTGGCTTTACGGCCGTTTAAAGACCGCAGCGCTCGAGAGATTAGCATGTTAGCATCTGCTCTCAGCGCCGCCAGAGATAAAACAGGAGGCTGTGGAAAGAGCTTTTAGAGCAAATGCTTCATCTTTAGCTGCTTGTCCTCGTGAAATCATCAGATCCCAAAATCAATGGGCTTTGTGTCGTTTTTAAAGGAACGGTACACCCACAAAGAAATTAGTCACTCTCAGACCATCCAAGAGAATGAATTGGAGTGAATGGGTGCCGTCAGGATAAGAGTCCAAACAGCTGATAAAAACATCTTAATAATCCACAAGTAATCCACAGCACTCCAGTCCATCAGTTAAC
>NW_015515560.1:4796-5283 GCF_001515645.1 Sinocyclocheilus grahami | reverse complement strand
CACACACACACACACACACACACAGTCTCAGCGGCTGGCGTTCTGACCCCAGAACAGTTTTAGCCATGTTCACACAGCAGAATGATTCAGAAATACAGTAACAGTCAAGAGCACAAATCACATCATTACTTCATCATATGTGCACGTGTCTCATTATATTAGTCTTACCACTGAAGAAAGTATTGCATCACAATATAGATATGAATGCTAAAATATTCAAATGAGGAGGCGGGGAGTGATGATTAGGGGCGTGGCTTGCGTGACTGTGCACTAAACACGTCTCTATAGCTTTACCACCAGTGTGTTTATGAGCGTTTGGTGTTTGATTTCGTTTCATGAGAATTATATTTCTGAACATCTGCAGCAGGATAGTGAAGCCTGATGAATGAACTGCCTCTATGAGCTTATTAATATATACCTTCATAAATATACTAAATTATGTCTTATTTCAGAGTGTTTCATCTGATTGTGTGTGTGTGTGTGTGTG
>NW_015515560.1:0-581 GCF_001515645.1 Sinocyclocheilus grahami | reverse complement strand
TGTGTGTGTAAGAGTCTTATTTTAGGTAGATATGTCTGCGTGCATGCATTGAATTGCGGTTGCTGCTGTAACAATATCATTTCTAGTGAAGGATTAATCAAGTATCTAATAATAAACGCAGGTCTGATCGATTATGTAACGCGAGCCGCTGCTGCTGCTGTGTGAAATCAGGTCTGCATCCAGACATACAGGACACTGATGCAGGTGTATAGCAGACAGAAGCGTCCTCACCTGCAGCGCAGAACACGCACGCCGCCGACCAGACCGCCAGCACGCGCATCACGCACACACACACGGGCGCGCGCACAGCAGAACAGATGATGATGATGATGAAGATTAAGATGACTTGATCGTGTCTGTTTGTGGGGAGAGACTACAGAGAAATCCAGCTGGAGGACATGATGAGCTCTGCGCGCTCCCGCGGCGCGCACGCGCACAGATAGAGCCGGTGCGCGTGTCCGTGCGCGCTCACGGCCGTCTGGGGAGATTAGTGTTAGAAAGAAAATAAACCCACAGCAAAGCACTAATATTTGACTATTATTTTAGCACTTCAACTAAACAAAACTGGGACATCTTGCCTT
>NW_015515559.1:4572-5284 GCF_001515645.1 Sinocyclocheilus grahami | reverse complement strand
ACCCTTCATTTCTTTGCAAGTGGGCAAACTTACAAAATCAGCAGGTGATCAAATGCATATTTCCCCACTGTATTCAGAGTATTGTGACTCATGCTGCACTAGACTCTTGTCCAATCAAAAGCTCTCTAGAATAAGATCGTCACTGCTAAATATGAATAGATGCTTTCAGTAGAAGATAACAAGCTTGCATACTCCATTTCTACTCCTCGTCTTTACCTGGATCTTCAGCATCTGTTGAACCTCCGTACTCCTCCTCCTCCTCCTCTTCCTTAATCGGCTGCTTTTTTGGGGTCGTCTGCCTCTTTTCTGGTGTTTTCTAGGGAAGCATGAGAAAATCAATGCTAATTAATTAATGTCACTCATGTGTTTCCTGCTGAGGAATCTGAGGATGTTGTCTCTATGGCAACAACACGCCGCATCAAGGTTATAAAGCTCTTTTCATTCACAAATGAAGACTTTGATGGGAAGACAGTCGGTTTTGCGTGTTTCTTGAGACGTCAGTCCTAAAACATATACAAGTACCGCTTTCTGCGTCTCCTCCTCGCTCTCATCCTCTTCTGCCTCACTCTCTGAACTGGACTCGGCTCCGTTCATGAGATACCTGGAAAAACAACGAGAAACAGAGATTGAGTTTAACTGGAACTGGATGGGAATGTCTGAACATGGAGTCCAGGAGCTGAAATAAGTCTGACGGCTTTGATGGCGATTCCAG
>NW_015515559.1:0-239 GCF_001515645.1 Sinocyclocheilus grahami | reverse complement strand
CACCAAATAATATTCTTTTTAGCAACATCATATGACCCCTTTAACTTTGCACTTCTTCACAATTACACAGACTGCCAGAAAACACTAGACATTCAGTCCACCTCGTGCCAGAAATGATAACTACATGTAAATCAGTGTTATTTTAGTATTATTTATATACTTTTATAGCATGTATTAATATTTTTATATTTTCATTTTAGTTGACATTTTAGCAATTGTATGTGCTTTTGTCTTTTTTT
>NW_015515558.1:5038-5284 GCF_001515645.1 Sinocyclocheilus grahami | reverse complement strand
TATGTCTATCTATCTGTCTGTCTGTCTATCTATCTGTCTGGTTGTCTATCTATCTATCTAACCATCTATGTCTGTCTATCCATCTATCTATCTGTTTATGTCTATCTATCTGTCTGTCTGATCTATCTATCTCTGTCTGTTTGTCTGTCTGTCTGTCTATCTATGTCTGTCTATATCTATCTATCTAACCATCTATGTCTGTCTGTCTATCCATCTATCGGTTTATGTCTGTCTATCTATCTATCT
>NW_015515558.1:3054-3992 GCF_001515645.1 Sinocyclocheilus grahami | reverse complement strand
GTTATATAACCTAACCTATTTTGTTTGTTTTTATTGTGTATCAATATGCATATCTTTATAAATGTAACGTTATCTATACTATTATTAATTATTTGGAAACGTAAAACATTTTTTATAATGTAATGTAAAGTAAGTTTTTGCTGCTTAAAAACGCTGTTCTGTTTTAAAACGGATGGGACAGGAGAGGCATCCAAACAATTGAGGACAAAGCGAGGATTTCTTATAAGAGTTACGGTATTTTGAGGCTCGTGCTTCTCTGCTGCCCCCTGCTGGAGGAACTCTGGCATAACGAGACACCTGCCGGTCACAGGTGACACGCGACACACACCTGAGCAACATCGCACCACAGGTCTGGTACGTTCTGTTTCTTAATTGTAGTAATGTATTTATTTGAATGACAAATTAATTGATTTAACCCCAGTTTCTTCAGTTTTATGTTTGTTCAGTTAGTCTTAAAGGAAAAGTGGAAAGTGCTGACATATGGTTTAAAATTATGCATGATACCAACATTTGCCAGTCTACTAAAACTCTCTTAGAACAATACTTAATATATATCATACATGCCTTTCATCTACTTTACAAAAGAGTACCATGGTATTACCATGTTTTTGGACATACACCTTCTAAACACCATGGTATATGTAGAAGGTATGCATAAATATGAAATGTCCCACTGATCCCATGTATAAAGTTCATGTCTATTTTGAGTCAAAAATCCATTCTATAGACAATATGATAAAGTATTAAATGTCCAGATGAAGTGGGTCATTGCACATGTGCATTTCTGAGTGTTTCCTTCCTGGGTTTGCAGTTTCATCGAAACAAATTCATGATTTAACTTTGCCTGACAAGTTTGATTTATTGCAAGCGGCGTAAGGAAAATACTTTATTTATAATACACTCTTAAAAATAAAGGTGCTTCACGATGCCACAGAAGA
>NW_015515558.1:0-1487 GCF_001515645.1 Sinocyclocheilus grahami | reverse complement strand
TGTCATATAAACATGGACTTTTGCATTCGATCAAATCATTAACCATGTTATAGAGCTTCATATTTGTGTGAATCAATTAGGGATTGACCAATACGTCGTTGAGGCAGACTGACTGAACATTATTTGGCCACTTTTAGATAACTTTTTTGCAGATTATTTATTTTTAATAAACACGTGTCAGTTTTGACATCTACCAGCAGCCTTGGCTGATAATTGATTCTTCCCAAGACTAATAAAAAAAGTAAGTAAACAACTCACACGCTTAGATATAACCACTTTGTTACATCAAAATAAGACTTAAAATAGCCTGAAAACATGATCAGTGGGAGTTTTTAGTGAGTAATCAGCTTTGTGAACTTTAAGGTAAATCTCTGGCTGAGCTCTGTTTTCTTTAGTTGGCATGTAAAATCCCAAAACCATCCATGTGATCACAACTGCTACATAATATCAGCACAGACACAGCCGGGTTATATTGACCGTCTCAGGTTAGAAAACATGGCACCTGTTTGACGGACTGTTTAACATCCTGGTTAACGATTATTTGTCAATATGTAAGAAGCAGGATATTACAGATGTCCTCAGCATATTCCGTTAATGAAGGTGACTTTAACAGATTAAATAAAGTCAGTGTTTAACTAAATCACAGTTTGAAGTGCAATAATATTAATGAATGCTAAGTTAATGTTCTAACCAGTTACGACAACAACTTTCTAGCATCAAGTAATTTTTCCATCCTTACTAAAAATGAAAAAGCTGGGTCAGGCAACATTTAGAACATATTTAATGGTTAATATGTAGGCATGATATTAACAAGAACAACCAACAAAATGTCTTGTTTTGTGTTACTTGTCACACTTGTGGCCATTTAGAGCAAGAACTATGAGATAAGATTGTGTCTTATCATTGTTTAACCTGATTTGCAACATTTCTTACCAGCTCCATATTTGTATTCCTGTCCGTCTGCTCTCTTTGTGCAGTAATGTCCAGCTGGTTGAAGGACGGGGTGGTGTTGGAGGGGACGGGCAGTGGTCAGATGTCGCCCCGCTCCAGACTGCGGAGCCCCTTGCCGAGTCGGACAGCGAGGTTACATTCGTCCAATGATGCGACCTCTCCTGACTCAGACAGACAGGACAGAATGAGCAAAGCTAAAGAGCTCTTTGAGCTGTGTGATAAAGAGGGGAAAGGATTCATCACGAAGAGAGACATGCAGGTGAGACTGGACATGTGATTTCTGTAGTAGTAGTTACACTAGGAATGTGTTTAATGTGTCTTCTCATGTTTAAATCCACCAGCGGCTTCAGCAAGAGCTTCCTCTGTCTCCTGAGCAGCTGGAATCAGTGTTTGAGAGTTTGGACAGAGACAGAAATGAATACCTCACACCCCTCGAGTTCCACACGGGCCTAGGTTAGTGTATATTTGTGCATTAATATTTTCATTTAAAAAACTGTGTATAAAGTTGTTTTTAAAAAAAAAAGTTTAATTGTTAT
>NW_015515557.1:3614-5285 GCF_001515645.1 Sinocyclocheilus grahami | reverse complement strand
GCTTATTTATTCAGCTTTCAGGTGATGTATAAATCTCAATTTCTCCCCAGTTCATTGCGTGGAGCCGCCAGTAACGGGACACTGTCGCGCAAGTTTCACTTACTGGTACTACAATCCGTATGAGAGGCTCTGTAACCGCTTCAACTACGGCGGCTGTGATGGGAATGAAAACCGCTTCGAAACGGAGGAGAAGTGCATGCGGTCGTGCAATGGAGTGTCTGGTAATTTTTACTATATTATTATTATTAGTAGTAGTATTTTATTTTGTGAATTATTCATCCGTGCATGTTATTGTGAGGAAAATGTGTGCCTATAATCTGGGGACGGAAAACCGCGGACTTGGCAACACTGATATTAATTAATTAAATTTCAAAAGGCTGTGATTTCGCTGTTAAAGTCAAAATGCGCTGCGGGTGTTTATATGAATGCATCTCTGAAGGGAACCGACCGTCTTCAGAAAACTTTCAGTGGCATTTTCATAAAAGCAGCATTTATGAGCGCAGGGAAACCGCTCCGAAAGCGCCATCTACTGGCAGTCAATGAATTTGCATTTTCAATCGGCCCATCTGCTGTTTTTGTTCAGATCTATGTGAAAATCGATCCATATTTTTACGCAGAGGTTGTAAATGTGAACCATTGGACTGACAAGACTCTTAATATGCAAAATCAAAACAATTAAGACAGTAAGATATTTGTTTTAAATGAATATAATAATTAATACTTTTCACTCATCCCTTTAATTAAGAAATGGTTTAAAGGCCGAAATGTGAAGTTTATCATTTAGTAAAGCGTTTTTGAGAAAATCTGTATCAGAACTGTAAATCATGTCTTTTTATAGTTTTAATATGTTACCGTAGCCCTACCCCACTCATACAATATTAATTTTATTTGTGCAGCTCTTCTTAAAAAGCCTTTGAATTCAGAATTTCTTGATTTCATCAGTCCCCCTTTTTCTGATGAAATAGCTGTTTGCAACTGTTTTAAAGTCATATTTCTTAGATGTTCATCCATAGCTGGTCACTGTGTCGTGCAAATGAAGTTTAAGAAAACATAAGATTCACGTTTATTTTCTTTCAGAGTCTGACGTGTTTGCCAGACGAGCTCAGTTTGAGAAGCAAGAAAGCACGAGCGAAACAGGTAACACTGCTTATACGAAACACACAGCAGAAATAGCATTCCTTGCATGCTTTCCTTTAAAAGATGAGTGTTGAGTGTATGGGAAATGAATCATAAGTTTAACCGAAGTATCGTGAGTGACCTGTTGCTCAGTGTCTGTTTCAGGGTTATTTTAGTATTATTGAGAGACCATTATAGTTTATATTTTAATCATTTTTATTTTTTATTGAAGTTAAATTTGAGTTATTTTGATGCACTCACTCTAGCAACCACCATAACAACCCATTTACATATCTAGTTTTTATTATTTCTACTACTTTTTTTTTAATATAACTAAGACTGAAATATGAAATGTATGAAAACTATAAGACATTTTATGACAACAACATAAATGAATGAAATGAAATAAATGGGAATTGCCTTGACAAATAGCTGAAATAAAATTACGTTTTTTTTATTTTATATTTTTATATATTGTATAATTATTAAATCATATTATATACAATATTACTGTAATTATGTATTTTATATATATATATATATATATATATTTTT
>NW_015515557.1:0-397 GCF_001515645.1 Sinocyclocheilus grahami | reverse complement strand
TTTTTATTTGAAATGCTGCCTCTCATCAGTTAATTTTAAAGCCATGTAAACATTGCAATACTATCTAGAAATTAGTTTTATATTTTAGTTTGAGATATGATATATTGATTAATGGCTCTTTGTCGTGTAAACTCTTGTTTTGTTACATTACGTTAGCTACATTAGGAGTTTTATTTTCTTTCTTTTTTTATTACTATATATTGTTTCTGTTTAGTAAACTGATGTTTTGGATTCAGAAATGACATTTATGGTGAAAAATCCTACCCACACGCTGCAAATTTGTACATAGACTTTTTTTTTTTAATATGTATCAAAAACTTGCCTGATGTGTAAACTATTAATCATAGACAGTCTCAATAAAACGAAAGTGTACAGACTGTGTGTGTGTGTGTGTGTG
>NW_015515556.1:4491-5285 GCF_001515645.1 Sinocyclocheilus grahami | reverse complement strand
AATTGAATGCATGTGAATATGAATGACATGACGCATTACAACACTCATTTACAAACTTGCTTAGTTACATAAAACCTGCTGGAGAAAGTACGATCCGCCGGATAAAACAACACAATAAAGACCTCTGGATCGAGAGACTTCAGGAGGGTCGAATCTCACAATCGCAGGTTTAATAACGTACACGGGCGCGAGTATTTCATCCTGACAGGAACATAATCCGGCCGATTGATTTCCCCAATTTTGTACAGGACGGATGATGTGCGACACAGACGCTGGTAAATCTTACCCGCGTGGCCCATCTGGACGGAGACCCCCCAAAACAGACGGATTTATCGACACGCCGATGCACAGCATTCTGGGAGTCCGTAATTAGCATTTTTATGGACGGCCCTAAAAGAGTCCTACAACAGCGTGTGACTTGTTTATGGTTTGTTATCATGTCAGGCCGAGCAATAACGGCGGAGGGTTTTAATGCTGAGAGTTTAGTTGTATCGCATTACAACCAACGTGAAATCGAACTGAACTTACTTCATCCTGTTCTTGGTCTTACTGCCAATGATTTATCAGTGGATGGAAGATGAAAAAAGAGAAAAATTAAAAAAAAATAGTAAAAAATAAACTAAATTAATAAACAATATTGCATTGCTCCTAACATTTATGTACGTTTTATGTTGTAATATTTTTCTATTAATGGGTGCAAAGTTTGCAATATTTCATTAAAATAATCATTTGGTTGAGACACGGACTAGCTTATAAATAAATATATATATATATATATATATATATATATATAT
>NW_015515556.1:2650-3079 GCF_001515645.1 Sinocyclocheilus grahami | reverse complement strand
TTAAGGGGGTCTGAATACTTTCCGTACCCACTGTATATATAAAGTTTTCATTTTAGTTACATTTTTGTAATTTTGTTATGTGCTTTTTGTTTTTATTTGGGTTTAATTTATTTTTTAGTTCAGTTTTAGTTCACTAATTTTCTAATTTAGTTCATGTTTTTCATCTTATATATTTTTTTATTTTATTTTATTTCAGATTTATTTAAATTAACAAAGTTTTAGTTAATGATAATAACCCAGTTTCTGATCAATTCATTTTCAGGATTTTTTCATGACTTTTCTGTATTGTTTGTTTTTGTTTTTGTTGAATGGTTTTATAGAGAATAAAATAATAATTCAATAAATTTGACTATAGACATTTACATGACTTTCAGATTTTTTTTAAAATTAAGAAACACCATAAGAAAAAATCTATAAAATAGAACAATA
>NW_015515556.1:0-1246 GCF_001515645.1 Sinocyclocheilus grahami | reverse complement strand
GAGAGTTGTGTTTGTTCCACCATCAATGTTTTTATGTGTTGGTGCTTTAAAGAACCCAAAACCCCAAATAGTGATATGAAGAACCTTTAATGAGACTTTAAAAAACTCAATGACGAACCATTTAGCGACTCAAGAACTCAACGCAAAATGGTTCCTTCATGTAATTTCAAAACAGTTTTTCTTCTAGAAAAAACACAAAAGTAGATGTTTAGGAGAAGGAACAGGTGGAAATGTATGTTATTACTGCTGTAATTTTGTAAAATAATCCCATTGTGACTGGCGTCAACCATCCGCACGGCATACTCGATCGGACGTATATAAGATTTGATAGTTGCATTGTTCTACAATCAACTTTTTTATGTTCTGGTGCTTTAAAGAATCCAAAACCCCAAATATTGATATGAAAAATGTTTAATGAGCCTTAAAAAAATCTATTTCTGTAATTTAGTGAAATAATCCCATCGTTATTGACGCCAACCGATGGCATGCCATATTTGATTGGATGTAAATGAGATTTGAGAGTTGCGTTTGTTCCACAAGTAACATTTTAATGTTTTTTTCACTTTAAGGAACCCAAAACCCCAAATATTGTTATGAAGAAACTTCAATGAGCCTTAAAAATATCAATGAAGAACCATTTAGCGACTGAAGAACACAACGCAAAATGGTGTTTGGGAAGAAAAAACTTAATTTAGATGTATTATCTGGTTTTGAGCTTATACAAAGTAGTTCAGAAGCTGATTTTGTGAAAAAAAATCCCATTGTGATTGACGCCAACCGATGGTATGCCATGTTTGATTGGATGTAAATGAGATTTGAGAGTTGCATTTGTTTCACAATTAATATTTTAATGTTTTGCCGATTTCAAGAACCCATAAAACCAATTTCTGATCTGAAGAACCTTTAATTAGCCTTAAAAAAACTATGAAGAACCATATAGTGACTTAAAAATCCAATGCAAAATGGTGCTTGGAAAGAATAAGCTTTATTTAAATGTACTAGCAGGTTTTCAGCTTATTCTTTATAGTTCATGAGCTGAATGTCTCTTTTTGTTCTTTAATGGTCAGGTAGGTGTAAAAGCACATACATGAATAAATGTAGTAAATGAAAGTCAATTTCAGTGAAACGTAACCGAAACCTTCTCTTTCCTCTGAATGGGACAATGAAAGTTGTCGAGACACCTGCGTTCATAATCCAGATGACTCCAGACATCACACGGGGGATCTCAAATTGTACTCTGGAAAAT
>NW_015515555.1:4914-5286 GCF_001515645.1 Sinocyclocheilus grahami | reverse complement strand
GTATGTGACGGAGTTGAGACATAGGAGTAAAACGTGTGAGTTTGGTGAGTTAACAGATTCTCTGATAATAGACAGAATTGTGTGTGGGATACCTGACAATGGATTGAGAGAGCGACTGCTCAGGGAACAAAATTTGGATCTGGAGAAAGCGCTTTCTCTTTGCAGAGCAGCAGAAACTAAAGACACAAGCAAAAGAGTTGTTAAATGAGAGCTGTGCTGTGGATGTTGTGAAGAAATGTCAGACATCACCTAGCGGAAGTGTAAGGAAAACAGAGTTCAAGGAAAGGGGCAGAGTAATGGATGAGAAGCATCAAAGAATATGTGATCGGTGTGGGATGCAACATCCGCCCAGAAAATGTCCAGCTTATGGTA
>NW_015515555.1:0-651 GCF_001515645.1 Sinocyclocheilus grahami | reverse complement strand
TATATATATATATATAAAGTTGATAAAGTTTTATATATTAATTACAAAGATCTAAAACATTCTGTTCATTATATTTCATCTATAAGTTATATCAGGGCTGGTCAATTCTGGTCCTTGAGATCCAATTTCCTGCAGAGTTTAGCTACAACCCTAACACATCTGAACAAGCTAATTAAGTCATTTTCAGGAGTACTAGAAAGCTAGAAATATGAGTTTAATCAGGGTTGGTGCTAAACTTTGAGGGTCAGAGTTACCCAGTCCTGATCTAAATTATAGATTAAATATTATAGATGGCCTGTATTAATGATGCTTGTATCAGTAAAACTTTAGAAATTATTGAAGTTGTCAAGTGTGTCAAAAGTTTCTGTTACAGTTGTTGCTTTAATAACATTCTTTAACAGCATGAGATAACCAGATGCAACATGACAAGATTCCGGTGACTAGCAATTTTTTTATGCCATAATGAATGCAAACATGCTGCTCGACAAGATCCATCAATCAATCACAAGTATAGTCAAACTTGTACACACACACACACAAATTGGGTTTCCATGTTGAGTCCCATAAAACTAACCCTAACCTTAATGGTTTTTATACTGTACAAACTGTATTTCCCTAACTCTAACCCTACCCTACTGCTATTTTAGATTT
>NW_015515554.1:4665-5295 GCF_001515645.1 Sinocyclocheilus grahami | reverse complement strand
ATCAAAACCAGTCAGGATCTGACCGCCTCAAAGCGCAGTCTATGTAGTGAACTCGCTATGCTTTGAGACACGGTCAGTAACAGCACACTTACCTCAGCGGAGCTCATTTAAACCGTCCCGGCGGCTCATGGATATCCAGCGAGAACAGATATACCTGATATAGCGAGTATATGAGCGATTACACGCGATAACACTCGTTTAATGTTTGACAATCTGAGGAACTTCTTCTCTCGTAACCGTCGCCTGTATGTGAGCGAGCGCTTCCGGCGCGGCGAACGGAATTATGGGACATGTAGTTCAATCAATACGGACTACAAATCGAACTTCTATGATCTCATACCGCGAGCACACACAAAAACGTGTTTTTATGCGTACAGATGTACAATTATGTTCTGTGTGCGGTATTTAAAAAAAATTATAATAATACAAAAAACCACACACACACATGAGAAGAACGCAAAACGGTGGGATGACCCGGATGTGAGTGTGCACTCCGCCGCCTCGTATGTGTCCCACAATCCCCCGCGCTTCCTTTCCCGCAGTCTCCGTACACGGTGAGTATCTCGCTCTCGGTGATCTTTTATAAATCCGACATCATCCGCGTTATTAATCACTAATAATGCAGTGTAA
>NW_015515554.1:2269-3343 GCF_001515645.1 Sinocyclocheilus grahami | reverse complement strand
AACACCCGCGCTCACCCAAACACGAAGACTAGCGCGTGACTCACTCGCCCTCGAGGCGTCCTAGGTGGCTTTATAATAGCAGTGAATGGGTGTTCTTTTTCAGAAGTGCAATAAAGCGCATCCATCCGTAATAAAACGTGGCTCCGGCGAGAGAACAAAGGCCTCCTGTAAGAAAAATATCCATGTTTAAAACATTATAAATGCTTTTCTCGTACGCAGAGGACGGAGGACGTCGGCAGAGTTTAAGCTCCGCTGAGAATATGCTCGTCTCACGAGAGCCGACACTTGTTTACAGGAGCGAAGGAAAAGCAGTCTCCGAAATCCTCCCACATTGTTCTTTACAAATCCTCGTTTTGTGCTGAAATCGTGAAATCGCGTGCGCGCTGGTGACGCGAGAAACCAGCCTTTTTGAAGCTTCGAATCGATCGCCTGTGACGCCTGCAATGCAGTGACTGAAAATGCAACAAAAGCTGCGTAAAAACAGCTTTTACAAACCCAATGCAAATACTTTCTTCAAAGTTTAATTTAGTAAATGCACTTACATTATTTTTTTTAAATCAAATATATGTGATTTTTAAAAAATATGTATTTGTTATTAATTTGCAGGGCTTGTGTAGTTTGTTTAAACTTGTCTAAACGGATCAGTAAGAGACTGTTAACTACTACTCATCCTTTTAATCACACAAATGAAAAATGTCTGCAGACTGCTGAAACTGATTCGAGATCGGGTAAAAGCCGTAGATGCTGCTTCGCCGCTACGGGGCGATCTCGGAGAACTCGCATGATCCTCGGGTTCAATGGCAGACCATTAACGTTTCGAAACCGTTATGACGTAACAGTCTCGTTTACTGAAATCACGTGACTTCGGCAGTTTGATACGCTCTCCAAACCTCTGTTTTGAGAAAACCGATTCACTAAAGCTTCGAAGCTTCACGAAGCAGCGCTTTAAAAGCGGCCATCACTATGCTCCGCGAGCGTTCTCCGTCATCTGCGTACGAGAAAAGCGTTTATAATGTTTTAAACATGGACATTTTTCTTACAAAAACGCATGGATTCGCTACAGGAGGCCTTTGT
>NW_015515554.1:554-1244 GCF_001515645.1 Sinocyclocheilus grahami | reverse complement strand
TTTTTTTTTTTTTTCTCAATTGGACTTTATAACTTGCAATTGCTTAGTTTTAGTTTTATTCAGCGGTGGAAACATGCTTCCGTGCATTGGTCTGCATGTTAATGCGGTTTAATCACATCTGATGTTCATATACTGTCAGTGTTTGTGTGACGATCTGCAGTTTCAGTTTCTGACTTTGCTTTCCGTGTGTGTTTGCAGGTCTTCAGACTGTGAATGTGGATGAAAATTAAGTCTCTCTTCATACTTGTTGGAATAAAAACATAGAAGGATTTTGTTGTGGCTGATTTATTTCTTGTCAGATGAGTTTTGTGGCACGTGTGCGCGTCGAGATCAGACGGTAGAGAATAAAATCAGCAGTACAGCATTCAGAAGATCTGTGCAGCAGATAACTCATTTAAAGCTGTGAGCATTCAGGAAGGCCGGAGGTGTGATTGTACAGGATTTCACACGATCTGATCTAATGCCACACGAGTGTCTGACCGTCACTGGACGCTTGATTCTCACACACTGGCAGCTTTCGACTTAAACATGACAGAATTAAACGTGGTCCCTTTGGATTTCACAGCGTTTCCTTGAAGCTGACAGATAATTGTAGTAATTGAGAGTCATCTGAAAGTGACGTTCAGAAAGTGTCCGTATCTAGTACAAATCCGGCTTTACTTTACATATTTTAAATAACATGCTGCAAAA
>NW_015515554.1:0-544 GCF_001515645.1 Sinocyclocheilus grahami | reverse complement strand
TTTTCTGAAAAATGTATCAAATTTAAGCGAGTTTTTGCTTGAGACAAGAAAAAAAATGTTGCCAGTTAGAAAAATCTGATTTATTCAAAGGGAGAATGTTATTTTTATTAGGCGACTGGCAGATATTTCTTCAGGTTGGAAGCAAAAACGCACTTCATATTATAAGGAAGCCTGTTTCCACCACGGAATAAAAAAGGTAATTATTTCACATTTCTGACTTTTGTTTAATCCGGATTGTCAGCTATAAACTTGCAATTGCAAATTTGAGGAAAAAATACTTTTCTAACAATTGTGAGTATTGAGAGTTCTGAGGGAAAAAAGTAACGACTTAAAAAATTATCAAGTGGCAGAAATGGGCTTCTATAATTTTGATTATTTTTTCAGAAAACGAGTTCATATGTTTATTTTACTTCTCCAGTAAATGCATCTTGATTTAAGGATGTTTAGATATTTATACTGGAAAACAAGACAAAAAAAACAGCATAAATATTATAAAATGACTAAAACACACTGAACACGCTCTCTCTCACACACACACACACAC
>NW_015515553.1:4441-5287 GCF_001515645.1 Sinocyclocheilus grahami | reverse complement strand
TGTCTCTCTCGCTCAGATATACATGTACGCTCAAACGTTGTCCCCGCATAACTGAATGAGGAGGGTTTTTTTCTAATTCAGTTAAAGAGTAGGCTTTTCTCACTAAATGGAAGCAAGCTGATTATAGTCAGCCTTCTCTAGTTATTTATTTTATTATTTAATACTTATTTTAGTTAAGTGCTTAAACTGTAAATATGCATTTATTAAATTATTTTATTTATTGTATTTTGTTGTTTTTGTATATAGTTATGCAATAAAAGTGAATCAACCAGGTTCCAGAAATAATCACTGAGGGTGCTTCTGACATTAGTGAGGGTGCTCTAGTCTTAATGCACATTTTCACATATTTTGTCCCATCTATTGCTATGGTTATCACTATGTCAATCACTGCTACTTCGAGAGCAAATCCCGCATAAATATGCGGATGTCATTCCCGAAAATTTGCAACGTATGTGTGGCTCAAAAACAAAGTTTACATTTTAAATGGATTATAAATGGATTATAAGCCTAGAAAACTCGCAAAGAGCGCTCTTTATACCCACTAAAAAGCTGTCACTCTTTGTTCATCGCGATCTCACAAAGTTCTGTTAGGACCAATGCATCTCACACTGCACAATTAATAAATTATTAGCAGCGTGTATACTGTATGTGATCATGAAAGGATTCGATTGTATAACTCAGCACGGAACAAAAACTGGTGTGTTGCAGCCTTTAGATATGAGAGAAACCCAGCATATTCATGAGGATGATGAAAGTGTTTTCACTTGAGTAAAGCCTTGAAGTCCCTTTAAGTGTTTTTATTTAATTGAATATGTACAATTTCTCATATGTTAACAAAATGTATTT
>NW_015515553.1:1414-3201 GCF_001515645.1 Sinocyclocheilus grahami | reverse complement strand
CCCCAAAAGGCCAATTTACACTCAAGACAGGTATATTCTCACTGAGATGAATCATTCAGAATGTCAGCCCCCTCCTCCCCTCACACACACTCCCACACATAGACATTCCACTACTGGATTGAAAGGAATTCTAAAGCATGTATGAAACCTTGTGACTTTTACAAATACATAGTTTCCTTTATTTTTCCTTATATATTTACTTATTATAAATAGCTGTTTTAGCATGTCCTGATTTGGTGCTCAACAAAGTACATTCAAGACCTTATAGTGTGTACATGTTGTTAATTCATATTACTCAGTACTTAATTGTATAGTTATACTGTAACAAGGGCACCTTAAAATAAAATGTAACATTTCTTATCAATGATGAAAACAGTTGTACTGCTTAATGTTTTAGTGGAAGCCAAGATCCTTTTTTTCAGGATTATTTGATGAATAGAAAGTTAGAAATATTTTGTAATGAAATAAAATCATGCTTTAGGAAGTGACATATTTTTGGTAAAAAATTGTAGAAACAATTTTCACTCAGATATTGCTAGTCAGTTTTAAAAACAACTACAAAGAAAGGGCAAGTAACACTTGAATTCAACGTGAAATTTTGAAGTAGAAAAACTTATAGTATTGTCTTACAAAACATACTTTTTTGTTTTATTTACAACTTAAACATTTTTTTACAGTGTAATATGTTTAAGTTTGATCACATGGAGTTTTTTCATTTCTTTTTTTATTTATTGGTTTGTCTCGATAAAACATTCCGTCTTGTTAAAATTACAGAAAGAAATCTGATTAAAACGTAATAAAATTATTCAAACATATTGTGTATATATTATAAAGATGTAAGTGCAAATAATCGAATTTTAATGAAAAGCGCAATTACCTGAGCTTAACCAGAGCATATTTCTAAAGATCTGGTATAGATTCAAGATTTTCTTATTAGAAAGAGTGATCAAAACCAAACATTTCATGGCTTCAACAAAATATTCAGTTGTTTTTCAAGGAAAAATCATGTGTTTTTATAATGCTACCAACAAATCAGTGGGAGCAGGGTCTTATTCCACATCCAGATTGAAAATTACAGCTTGCCTGAGTGTAATCATTGGGGCGTCCATGTATCCGAATATAATTTTATTGCAGCACCTAACCGAAGCTGATGTTGTCACGATGGGAGTTCTCTTTTCACTCAACCTTGTCTCGTTTCTGCTGGTCCCGTGCAAACCCACATAAGCAAAGGTCACGCTGAAGTCAATGGCCTCAGTCCACGCTCAGAAAGAAATACCTGAGCGCATATCACATTGAGTCTGTGCATGAGCCATAAAGCCTTCAGAGGCACCACACGGGGTCTCCGTTTACATCTCCTTCCTTTTGATCTGCCTGAGCTTCTCTCCTGAATGGCTAAAGATATGCCTGACTACATATGTATAACAACCCCAAGCCAAAGCAGAAAATGTACTGAAGGCTTTGAGGGCATTTCTCATAAGACACATTGTGCGGCAGGATGTTATTTTCAGTCTGCTCGGTGGGGTATCCCGTATTTATTGTGGGTCGTTGTAAAGGCAGAGGTCTGATGTGATAAGAAGCTATGGAGCGCTGCATTGCTGCGGCTGCCGTCCCCTTCACCCCGCCACGAGCAAACCCGGGGATTCCAATTTCTTTCAGGATATCTTGGCTCAGCTTCCAAGCTGCCCCCGCTGTGATTTTGGAATATCTCACCTTTTTTATTCCTCCTTCCTTGACAGTAAACTGCTTTCAGGCGCTTCAAGGAGAGATCCTCCTTCCCGTCAAGAGAA
>NW_015515553.1:0-812 GCF_001515645.1 Sinocyclocheilus grahami | reverse complement strand
AAATGGTTTAAAGGCTGAAATGTGAAGTTTATCATTTTATAAAACATTTTGTTTTGTGAAAACCTGTATCTGAACTGTAAATCATAATTTTTTTACAGTAATTTTACAGTTGAATATGTTACCATAGACATTGCCCTATCTTGCTGTTATGGTATTAATTGCATTTGTGCAGGTTATAAAAGGGTCTTAAAGTCTTAAATTTGATTTTAAAATTATACCCTGTTAAGTTAATTTACCATTGATAATTAAGTTGCATGATTATTTAAGGTAAAAAAAAGGTATTTAAAAATAGTTTAGAAATTTCACATTTATGTTTTAAAATGTGAAAATCTGTAGCACATTCTACATATCATTTGCATTAAACATTTTTCCAGATTCTTCTTCCTAAATACTTTTGTTTGTTTGTTTTGTATGACTTTGTTTCCCCTTGGAGCACATAAGAAGTTATCAAAATTTCATCAAAAACCTGATTTCATTCTTTTCAAAAAAGCATGGCAATCACTGGCTGTCAAGTTTATTCCTGCATTTTGTTTATTTAAATTAATTTGGGTCATCTTGTGAAAACTACAGTACTAGACTAAAACATCTTATCAACCCTTAAATAAATAAATACACATTTGAAAAAAAAGTTAAAAGTAAAAAAAAAAAAAAAAGCCTTGGAGTAAATTCACCCATAACAAGCAGGTGAACTGTACCACTGCATTAAACCTATTTTACTAAACTTAAGACAGAATAATACTTCTCTGTGGAATATTTATTTATTTTTATTCAATTATTATGGAATGTCTGTTTGTTTTTTGTAATCTTTTTTT
>NW_015515552.1:4442-5288 GCF_001515645.1 Sinocyclocheilus grahami | reverse complement strand
ATTTTGAAAGCTCAGATAAAAGAATCTGAGCATCACCTTGAAGATCTTCTTCAACATATCCATTCTACTCCATAATCCAATTTGCTCGCTCTCACTCTCTCCATGACTTGTCTGTGCAGCCTCACTCTTAATCTCTCCATTTCCCTCATTCCATCCCACGGACCACCCCTTCATGCCCTCTCCCACAATGCACTGCTGCTTCCTGTCCTCCTCCTCTCATTTCCTCCGATCCCTCTCTGCTGTTGCAGCAGGTAAGGGCACGTGCAACATGTTACAATCTGTCCCAGTCTGCTGAATCTAATTCGTACTTTTTCTCCTCTTCCATTGGTATCCGTTTGGTTAAGGTGTCTAAAACTAACCCATTACATGTGCAGCATTTTAAAAAGGAGATACAGGGAGAAACAATGAGTCCGTCCCATCTGGTGAGTGTTCCCTTGTTGCTCAGTTACAGTAAGTTAGGAAATATAATTACAGTGGAGAGGGATTTAGCCTAAGTGTTTTGACATCTGGCATGCTGGAGGTGGATTGACTTAGTCAATCTTCAAAATAATTGTAGGTTAGTCATCATTCCTGTATGCTCAGAATGCGGCTTTATGACATATTGAATGGGGATTTAATTTGTGGTTACAGTTAAGCAGTCGCAGATTGTCTCATTTTAGCCATCAGACCGAAACACAGATAGGCTACCCCAGTCAGAGGAAAACAGACACTTTAAAGCACCTGATAAGGTATCATGGCACCATCTAAACTTCCTGTTTTGCCTTTTCTGTGATTATTTGGAAAGGTAAACCAACATGTTTTCATGTTACTGTATATAGACAGCGTTTCTGTTTTTTTTTTTTTTTT
>NW_015515552.1:0-481 GCF_001515645.1 Sinocyclocheilus grahami | reverse complement strand
ACAATCTTAAATGGTTTTTGTTTCTTTGTTTGTTTCTTTTATTTCCCCCTAGCCTTCCTTAAAAAGAGAATTTCAGAGTCTGGGAGATGTGTGCCATGCGTGTAAGAAACGGGTGTTTGCAGTGGAGAGGCTCAGCGCGGAGGGTTTCCACTTCCACAGGGAATGTTTCCGCTGTCATACCTGCAGTGCGCCACTGAGCCAGGGAAGACATTCCTTCGATTCAGAGGAAGGTACTGTGAAGGACCTGTACTGCATTCTCACTGTTTCTCTTTAAATGATTAGTTAACCCTAAAATGAGTATTAAATCATCATTTACTCACCCTTATGTTGCAAAAAACCTGTATGGTTTAATTTTCTTCTGTGGAATACAAAAGATTTTTAGCGGAATGTCCAGGCTGCCTTTTACTATACAAGGGCTGGGTAAAAAATATCGATCTCTCGATATTAATCTATTCTCATTTTTACGGAACGATATCGATTC
>NW_015515551.1:4398-5288 GCF_001515645.1 Sinocyclocheilus grahami | reverse complement strand
ACACACACACTTAACATTTGGACACAACATGGCGATGAGGCGCCGAGAGACACGACGACTCTTCCCCGACTAACACAACCACGTTATGTTTATAGGTGGGGAAAGCGCGCGACAGGGAAATACGTGAAATTACGCTCAACTAATTAAACCTGAAGAGATTTTCCCGAATTCCATTATATGCATGTAGCTGTAGCGGTCATATAAAGCACACACTGCTTTACCCCGCTGCTGGAAATCAAACGCTCTACATGGCGGTGGAGAATATCTGGTTCTTCTGTCTACTTTCTCTGGGTTACTGTGGATTATCCGTGCAAGGTAATACAAGTTAAATCTAAACCCCAGTGTTTTCCCATGCAATGTCTTTTAAGTTGTGTGTGTCTGGTAGCCTGTGTCTATGTATTTCTTTGTATCTGTCAGGGTATGTGAGTAGAGGGGCTGGAGAGAGAAATCATGCACCTTGCTTGTTGCAGCGTTTCGGAGCTTTTACTTTTCACGTTTTCCTTTTTTATATATCCTTTACGCAAACAGGCAATCAAATTACGCAGAAGTAGGCTACAAGATTTATTTGGCTTCAACTTTGTCACATCCAAACCTTACTTTTGTAAACAATATTATGCGTTCAATATAGAGTAACGGTTTAGTTAATTTCGACGTAATAAAACGATATTGACACACACAAAAAAACCTAATGGATGAAGAGGCATAGAATGAAAGGCAGTGTTTGCTCAGAGGGGCGGATATGTAGTAAGGGGGCTCTAGTTTGGGAATGTACAGGTTGATAGTCATCAAGACTTATAGCAATGTAGCTAACATTTGGTAAAATAAATGTTGGATTTTAAAGGGGTTTGTTAGACTGCCTTATTTGGAGTTGAAGCTCCAAAAACATTTTG
>NW_015515551.1:1956-2588 GCF_001515645.1 Sinocyclocheilus grahami | reverse complement strand
GGGGACTCCCAAAACCAAATTATGAACCTTTCAAATAGCATAATACACTTTATTTCCTGTGTTTCCTTGTTCTGACATATCAAACAATTATTAGTTTAAACATTGCTTTAAGACTTTTTGTGTACAATACCCACACTTTTATGTAATCTTATGGAATATATTTATCGTACTGGATGACATGTAAGGAAATTGGAAAGATCAAAGGCTGTGGTAGTGTTGATATGGCTTGTGAAGCCTCGGGCAGGAATCAGCGACTTGAATTCAGTCACTGGCGCTGGAAGAAAAAGGGGTGGTGAGTGGTCAGAGCGATTTATCCAAAGACTATACACCTTATTTACATAACAAAGAGGAGCACTGAAACACATGGGCACCTCCTGGCATTCAGCGATGCCCTCGGCTCATCGATGTCCTTTGGGAAGAATAAATGGCAACCACAGCAGTCAAAACACAGTGTCATCTTTGAGCTCTGTTAACGATTTTAGTGCCAGTGCTGTAGCGGGTAGATTATTTACAGCGGGGCGGGACCTAGTGATCAATAGCATTAAAAATGCGTGCGTGAGACCACTGTGCAAAGCCGAAGGATGGCTCTGTTAAAATACATGTTTTATTTACTTGTTTGTGTGTGTGTGTGT
>NW_015515551.1:0-366 GCF_001515645.1 Sinocyclocheilus grahami | reverse complement strand
TGAACCGTTTTGGTTACCATTGACTTCCATTGTACGTACAAAAAAACACTGAGACATTTCTCAAAATATCTTATTTTATGATCCACAGAGGAAACAAAATCATCCTAGAGTCATTCCTGATGTGAAAAAAATAAATAAATCCAAACTAGTTATCGAACTCCATGTTAATTGAGGAAAAGGGTGAAGACATTTCAGATTTTCTAAAAGACCTAAATCTACTCAAATGTTCTTAACTATTACTGAACACAATCTTCAGGGTCAAATTGAAAGCTACTGGCATGTTGTGGTGGTGTTGGAATCAAAATGAAATGCTGACTTCAACACCTGTGGATTATGATAACAAAAGAAATCGGAGGTGTTTTGATC
>NW_015515550.1:3939-5289 GCF_001515645.1 Sinocyclocheilus grahami | reverse complement strand
CTCTGAGAGCTCTTTCA
Organism: Sinocyclocheilus grahami; assembly: GCF_001515645.1. Taxonomy (NCBI): domain Eukaryota; kingdom Metazoa; phylum Chordata; class Actinopteri; order Cypriniformes; family Cyprinidae; genus Sinocyclocheilus; species Sinocyclocheilus grahami. The sequence goes on along the minus strand of NW_015515550.1, from coordinate 5,272 downwards.
TGTTCCACTGTAAATGTCACTCCTGGATAGAGCAGAATACATTCATAAATATAAAGGGAGGCTCATGCACGCACACATTCCTGCTGGGAGTGTGCTGCTGAAATCCCACAGCTCTGTGGTATTAGTGGGTTTTGGGGCTCAGAGGCCCTGAGTCATTAAGTAGCTCTTCTGTAGTCACTGCCTTTCCCTTTGCTGAGGTCAAACAAATAAACTACCTCCACGCTTACCTGGGTGCACAGAAGTGCTATCGTTTGCAATTTCCAGGAAACACTTTAGAATGCTCTGTGTGTGAATATGTGGTGTGTGTGTGTGTGTGCAGCTTTCAACTTGATTAACTAGCTTTACACAAATTATAATCATCAGCAACCACTTTTCTTATATTAGAATTCACCCCGCTCTCTCTGGGCTTACATTTCGCTTTCTCTCAGGGGAGAAGAGCAAGTCTGTGGAGCTGGAAGATGTGAAATTTCATCAGTGTGTGCGTCTCTCTCGCTTTGAGAATGACCGGACTATCTCTTTCATCCCACCTGATGGAGAATCTGAACTAATGTCTTACAGACTCAACACCACGGTCAGTGCTGCATGTATACAACTCTCCGATCAATGAGTTTAGCCATATTTTGTCACAGACTGATGTCTTAAGAATGTATAGTAATTTAAAACATCAAAGTGAATGCAATTAATTCATGTGTTTAATGACTGATTGATTTGTAATATAGTTAAATAATTTTTAGATTTTTTTTGTGCCGTTGTAATGATGGGGTCTCAGAGAGCTTTATTTAAATAAAAACATACAAGAATCAAAGAACGGGAATATGATGAGAAAACAGGACTAGAACTTCAAAGCAGAGAAAACAAAGAATTTTAAATTAAAAGAATGTGAACTTAAAAGACAAAAACATGAATCAATGGTTATGTTTTGAATAGAATACTAGCATACTGTACTGCTCTTATTGTTTCTGGAGTATGTACTATGTATACTGTGAAAAGCATTTAAATTTAAATTCCACTTCCAGTGTGAGGAAATGAATTGGAAGTAGTTACATTGTTTTTTGACCAATAAATTAGCTTATTGTTTAAAGACATTTTTATACAAAATTGCATTCAAATGGAAACTTTTTTTACGTGAAAGATATATATGACTCTGTTTATACACTTCCTTTCAAAAGTTGGGGTCATTAGGGTCGGGCTGCATTTATTTGATCAAAAATACATTTAAATCAGTAATATTGTGAAATATCATTACATTATTATTTAATAATTTGTATTTAAAATACTTGTTTTCTATTTTGATATATTGTCATATGTAATTTATTATTTTGTGTCAAAGCTT
>NW_015515550.1:0-951 GCF_001515645.1 Sinocyclocheilus grahami | reverse complement strand
TTATTTTGTTAATTTTCATTTATTTTCAAAGCCCATAAAAACAGTATAGAGCTTGAATGCAGAATATAAAGAGTTTGCCAAAGGAGCATGTATACAAAATATACGGAATAAAGTGTTTGCCAAAAAAGGAACCTTTTTTTTATTTAGTCTGAAATAGGACATCAAAAATAGTACAAGCCAGGACGTACTGATCTTAATAATTCTATGCCTTGTTATAACGTCTAGATAGTGGGAATTTATTTATTTATTTTTATCTAAGAATACAGACATTGCATGAAAATGCAATGTTTTCTTCCAGTCCTTATGATGGCATGGGCATTTGAGGCTTGAAAGGCCATGAATCGCCCACTTAGGAATATGACTCAGACGGCTTATTTAGAACTGAACTGTTAATTAGGATTTATGACTAAAGTGATGATTGTTGCGGTGTTAATTAGACCGTTAGATGTGTCAAAAACTAATGATGTGTCTTTACTTGTTGAAGGGTGGGAAAGAGTTCATTATGCGAGCTCATTTTGGACTGCCAAGTGTGGAAAGTGGTGAACTCGAGGCCAAGCGACCAATCACAGTAAAGTTTGAGATTCCTTACTTCACAGTGTCAGGCATTCAGGTGCGGCAAAACACATATTTACCTCAAAATAGTCTTTGATAATGGTCACAATGCAGTAGATTGATTTTTGTAATCCATTTTGTTTGTGTGTGGTAACAAACACAGGTGCGATACTTGAAGATTATCGAGAAGAGCGGATATCAGGCATTACCGTGGGTGCGTTATATTACTCAGAGTGGAGGTGAGACATATTCAGAAATTCCCTCATGCTTCCTCAGATATCATTCTGATAAAAAGTTTACCTTCACCCTGCATTAAAAGTTCAGTGAACATGAGCCTTACTCTGTCTGTTACAAATGCACACGCGCACACACACACACACACACACACACACACACACA
>NW_015515549.1:4316-5290 GCF_001515645.1 Sinocyclocheilus grahami | reverse complement strand
CTGTGTTTGTTTATAAAGTAAGGAAGGAAAAATAAACAAAATGATAAAAAATCTAAAAAGTCAAAAACAACATATTTAAAGACTATCTGGATTAATAAATGATAGAAAAACATTTCTTTCAGAGATTCAGCAAAGAAATACTCACCCATAACCAGTGTTGGGCAGTAACGCATTACTTAGTAACGCGTTACTGTAATTTGATTACTTTTTTAGTAACGGAGTAATTTAACACGTTATAAGCCGAGGTCTATATATGTTACTGCCTCGTTACATTGCTGACAGAATGCAGTGTTTTATAATCTAGAGATTGTAAAAAGGATGTAGCAGGGTCTTTTGTGGTCCAGGGTCACAAATAACTAAAACTGAAGAAAAAAAATGGATAAAAACTATATAGATAGATTTAAAATAATTAAAACTGTAATGAAAATTAATAAAAACTATACAGGAAAAAACTAATAAAACAAAATTACTAAAACTTTAAAGTAAAAATGAAAACAGAAAATTGTAAAACGCCAAAAACATAAACGTAACCTTAACCCTTTGATGTACACGCTATAAAAACCCCTTATAATGCACAACATGGGTCTAAAATGACCCATATTCATTTCCTATGTTATTTCATACTTTGCTGGGCATTTTTTATTTTTTTTATCTTTTAAAATCAGTTTTTTTCAGCATTTAATATTCCCTTAACTATAAATTCCATGATCCATGAATATTCAAAATATATTTTTGCAATGACCACTCTAGATAAAGAGTGCACAACAATCAGTTGAACATGTATATAAGATTATATATTGTCGCTGTCAGACAGAATCCTTGTTTGCCCAAAACCGTAATTTTTCAGGAACACTGACAGACTGGGTGACCAATAGCACTGATTTATGACAAAAAATAAAAATGTGGAGATATGAGGTTTCTGCCCGACAGCAATGATATATATATATATATATATATATATATATATATATATA
>NW_015515549.1:1135-3674 GCF_001515645.1 Sinocyclocheilus grahami | reverse complement strand
TATTTATATTATACTGGCTTTAATAAGCTGAATTGGAGTAAAAATAAAATGGTAATTGTTAGATATTTTTTAAGAAATATGAGAAATAAAGTTACAAAGCCTACAAGAAATGTATTTATTTATTTAACTGGCTTTAATAAGCTGCATAAATATGGAAGTCAGTTTCTGCCTGAGAGGTAAAAATAAACGGCTAATTATTAGATACAATTTAAAATAATATAAGGTGACATTGTGAAAGATACATTTGCATTAAAAAAACAAATCAGTGTTTTCAGATATACAGTTGCAGGAAATAAAATTGCAATTGTTAGATGTAAAGTCATATTATGAGAAATAATGTCACAAAACATTCAGAAGTCACCAATTTTTTGTTGTTTTTGTAAAGTTGATCTGCTCTCTTGATTGCTCAAGACAACTTTCTCTTTACAGAGAGAATAAAGAAAGAAATTAAATGAAAATCCCAACTATGAAATACACATTGTGAGACATGACCTGTTTAAAAGCTTTTAATGTTATTGAAATAGAGTCTCTGGAGATCACCAAGGCTGCATTTATTTGATCAAAAATACAGCATACAGAAATATTGTAAAATATCATTACAATTAAAATAATGGTTTTCTATTGGAATATATCTTCATGTGTAATTTATTTCTGTGATTACTCCAGTCTTCAGAGTCACACGATCCTTCAGAAATCATTCTAATATGCTGATTTTTAAGAAACATTTGTTATTATCAGTGTTGAAACAGTTGTGCAGTTTATTATTTTTTTGTGGAAAGTTTTTTGCTGTATTTTTAATGAATAGAAAATTCAAAAGAGCCAATTTAATGCATTATTGCTGAATAAAAGTATGCATTTATTTAAAAATCAAAAATACTGATCCCATACATTTATCCTAGACTTTATAAGTCTCAAGTATCATAGGTTAAATTATGAAAAGAGTTGCAGTTGTGAGATATAAAGTCGACAGTAAATTCCACAAGACAAAGTAATATGTGAAATGACAAACTCTCCTGGTACCTTTTCTTAGATGTTAATATTGTGTGTTTCCTCCAGAATCAATGACTGCTTGTATTCTTTTGTGAGAGTTGTGTACAAGCATGAAACCAAATACTCAAGATTGGGGGGATCAATTGTAAAAGTTGAAGAACTGGTCATTGAAGAGCCCGTATTGTTTGAGTACTAGATTGCATGTCTGTGGTGGTTACGGTCCTGAGTCCCTGAAGTGCCCTGAATGGCGGCGCTGGATCTAAACATTATTGAGCAACTGCATTGAAGAATTCAAATGTGCAGAGCATGCTGGGAAGCTGAGCAAGCTTCACTGCTTAAAGCAAAGCAAGAGACTCAAGATGACCAGCACAAAAAATGACATGCAGTCATCGTTGACACATATGTAAGTAGTACACATGCAACCTCAGTATTTGGCGGAATACACTTCAGCAATAGCTTCATCAGGACACTACTGCATAAAAAAAGATTCTTTCAGGAAATGTACATTTATGAACACATCTGTATAGGCTTTATGCATAACCCCAGGTGCAGTGAATTTGAGGACACACACAGTATTGGCTGGGTTTGTCCAGAATTAACTCAGCATTTCTCAGAATTGACTTCACTTTTCGGAGCTAGCTATCCTCTTTCTATTTTACTATATATATATATAATATATTTTTTATTTTTATTTGTACTACTGTAGTATGGGATTAGGCTAATTATTATTTTGGATCATTATTTTTTATGAATAGGTAATATTTAATTCAATCATTTTTGTGAATAATAATTATAATAATAATATAAAATAAAAATTCTTGAGCAGCAAATCAGCATAAAGGAATGATTTCTGAACAATAATGTGACACTGAAGACTGGAGTAAAGATAATAAAAATTCAGCTTTGTCATCACAGGAATAAATTATATTTAAAAGTATATTAAAATAGAAAATGGTTATTTTATTTGTAATAATATTTCACAATATTGCTGATTTTATTGTATTTTTGATTAAATAAATGTAGCTTTGATAAGCATATGAATCTTCTTTTGAAAAACATTTTTTAAATCTTACTGACCCCAAACTTTTGAATGGTAGTGTACAATATAAGCAATATCTTCAAATGCATGAATTCAACAGATGTAAATAATCTTAGAATCTTCTCTTGTATATAAAATACAAATATATATACAGTACACATGTATAGTAGTAGCTTCTGTCACTTTGGTGCTGTGTTCCAAAAGCCGGCGTGAAACATTATTTTCCGGCTGTGCATGATTCCCAAGATCTCAAACACACTGGCCCTTTGTTAGACATTAAGACACATGCACACTCACTGCATGTACAGTACGCTATTGTGTGTGTGTGTGTGTGTGTGTGTGTGTGTGTTTAAATGAAAGTGATAAGTGATAGTGGCACAGGAAGAAGAAAGCAAATGCTTTTCAGTGTGTTGTAGAGTGTCTTTGTTTATACAAGGAAAGAAATTGAAAACTTTGTTAATCAATGTGTGTGTGTGTGTGTGTGTGTTGGACAGACTAGGACAGATGGGG
>NW_015515549.1:0-758 GCF_001515645.1 Sinocyclocheilus grahami | reverse complement strand
GTGTGTGTGTGTGTGTGTGTGTTGGACAGACTAGGACAGATGGGGCCAGTGCAGCTGTCGGCTGGTCAGCGCAGGGCATAATGAAACAAAGGAGAACCTGTAGTTACAAGCAAGCCAAGCATGCAGCCATTTAATGTCTTTAGATGCAAACATCTGAACGATGCTGATGTCTGCACCCATGTCTCCTTAGCACAACCACAGTTATTCTGTCCTCTCCACATTACACCACCCAAGCTCACCACTCATTCCTCAACTAAACAAACAGCCCAAATGATCTATAAAGTTCACGATAAAACATGACAACACACAGAAGCTCATAAACACAGAGACTACCTTAGCAATATATGTGGATGTGCATGTGTGTGTATGTGTGAGTGTGTTTTGCCAAAGCGAGTGATTAGTTTATAGTGGCTGGAGCACAGAGGAGAAGGTCATCCATCATTCCCCAGACAAAAGTGAATGAAATGAAGGAGAGAGAGAGAGATAAAGAATTATGAAACATAAGGCCAGACAGATGGAAATGTGAATGATGGATGTCGAGAAAATGAGAGAGGGAAAGATATTCCTGAGTTAGCAAAGAAATACATATGAATGAGGAAAGACTAGAGAAGGAGAGATGGAGAGAAAGCAGAAAGGAGGAATACACTCAGCTGGGCCTCGGAGGATATGAGCGAGAGAGGGCCGAACGAATAATTTAAACGATAATGACGTGAAGTTGGGTGAGGTACAGGGAAAAGTGGAGAGAGGACAGTAAAAAA
>NW_015515548.1:4540-5290 GCF_001515645.1 Sinocyclocheilus grahami | reverse complement strand
AAATGCCTGTGAACACATTACAACAGCAGTAAAATCATCAAGTCATATGGCCAGCAGCTTTATTACATTAACAAATAAACAGTTTGCCATACAATCACAATTATCTTCAGGGCATATGATCAGGGAATTGGAGTATATATATGAGGCTACACAAGTAAAATGCAATGATTAGGTGGAGTTGGGGTAGACAGTTCGCTAGTGGGCAGGGCACATCATTAAAAAAAACTATGTTCGATTCCCGCTTTGGTCAGGTTCATGTATAATTTATGATGTCATCAGGTCAAATGACCAGGAACTTACATAATTTTTTCTCTTAGATAAATTCATGAAAAATGCACCAATTGCTACGTTCACAATTTGGGTTGTGCATGAAAGGAAATGTGTGTGAAGACATTACAACAGCTGACAAATCATCAGGTCACATGGCCAGCAGCTTTATTACATTTTTAACACAAATAAACAGTTTGCGATACAATCACAATTATCTTCAGGGCATATGATCAGGAAATCTGAATACATGAGTATACTGAATGAGGCTACACCAGCTAGCAAAACTGCTTAGGTGGTGTTGTGGTAGAGCATTTGACAGAGAATTGGTCACATCACAAACACCTGAGTCCAATTCCTCCTTATGCCAGGTCAATGTAGATTTTATTTCCTTTCTCTCAGTCATTTTCCTGTTTACAAGGTCCTATAAAATAAATATTGCAAATAAAAAATATGTTCATAAACAAAGCTATATAAGATGTG
>NW_015515548.1:2176-3222 GCF_001515645.1 Sinocyclocheilus grahami | reverse complement strand
TCCATGCACCATCAAAATAAAAGTCCATGCACCATCAAAATAAAATTCCCGCTTCCAACACATCAGCCAAATAGAAATGCTTGTTGGTCGATGCCTATAATTAATAAATGGCAAATATCGGCCGATATATTGGTCTTGGTGATATCTACTGGTCCACGACTAATCTGCAGTGAGCCAAATAAACTTACATCGTCCATGTATTCGGGTTCGGCAGCAGACGCGTCCCAGCGATTGTTCAGGATGAAGATGTTAGGCTTTGACAGGCGTTCATTGACCTTGTGGAAGAAATGCTTCTCCTTTAAAAAGAAATAACAAAGAGGTTGAGTTCACTAGAGGTCGTGTGATGGAAACACACACACACACATGCTGGCAGCGTAAAGACAACACACGTGTTCACTCTTATCTAATCAGCTGTTGAGTAGCAATAAACTACAGCATTCAATCCGGAGCAAGAAGAACGTGCGCTTAAACACAGAAATACAGGAACATCTGAACTCATGTGAGCATCACATCAAATGAGATATAATGTGAAATCTAAAACTTTGAGATATGGATGTATCTGAAATATTGGCTTGTTCAGAACAGCACTAAAACTAAAACCATTAAAAAAAATCATTATTTAAAATAAAATAAACTTGATCTGAAATTTATATAAATATACAACATTTAGTTTAACAATGTACTAAAAACTAAAATAAATATAAAAAATATATATAGACATATATAAAAATGACAAAAACGTTCAACAAAACTACTAAAACTTTACAATTAAAATATAAAACCTAATTCAAAATATTAATAAAAACTATAAAAATATCTCAATGATACTAAAATAACACTGATTCAGAGTGGAATACTTTATATAATATTTATTTGTATATACTTTATATAGTAAAATCAGTATGCATATATGGGAGGAATATGTTTTGGTTTATTTAACCAAAATTAAATAAATCTATAAATAATTTATTAAATAAGTTATACAATGCAAAAAAAAATAGTTTGATAAAGTGCAAGCATAAATTAAATAATATATGAATTTTTTT
>NW_015515548.1:0-456 GCF_001515645.1 Sinocyclocheilus grahami | reverse complement strand
AGAAATGAAAACTTGAAATCGCATCATATGACCCCTTTAATGTTTGACTGTTCATAACGCAGCGTTCATTTCTCTCGCTTTATGCACTGCATGCTAACGACTCACCGTGTTCATGAGAGTGGACTCAGAGTTCGCCACCAACACAAACACATCCGCGTCCAGACAGAATTTATCGATCCAGCTGTCCAGCTGTGTGGTGACGTCAGTTCCAGGGCTGAAAGAAAACATCAGAAAAACACACACTATAATTCAAAGGTTTAGAGTCATTCATACTTGTATTCAGCGCGGATGCATTTAATGGATCAAAGGTGACAGCAAAGACTATTATAATGTTTCAAAAGCTTTGTCAAATAAATGCGAAATCACGATTTCCATAAAAATATGAAGCAACGTTGATAATAATAAATAGGGATGTGTCTTGAGCAGCAAATCAGCATATTATACTGATTTCTGAAG
>NW_015515547.1:3325-5290 GCF_001515645.1 Sinocyclocheilus grahami | reverse complement strand
ATTTAAATATTTCAAATTGTTTTTGTTTTCCTGTATATCAGCATCAACTTCGTTCCTGTTAGTCTTTGTAAAATGCTTAAACCGATAAAAGTCACTTGATTAACCCTATGATCATCCTCTAGGAAATGACATAATTTTTGGTGTGAAAACAGCAGCACAACAAACATGTAATTGATTTAAAGAATTCTGTGATGTCTTGAAGTTTAGTTGGTTTTTCTCCCTCTTGATAAAATTACAGAAGCACATATAATATAAACATTTTATGTAAGCAAACTATCTCAATCCCTCACAGAGCAATGGCTAACTTTAGCTCTTTATTTGCATCCTCTTAAGAATCCTGTCATAAGACACGAGTTGAAGTGTCTGATCTTGATCACAGCATATTTTTTGAAAGCCTGCAATTCTTTAGAAATACAAGAATATTCAATTTATAGCTACAATGGTGAAAGGTACTGCATAACTGGTCTCTGGAATGATGTTTAACCAGATCTGAACAATAAAAGACAATCAGATGAAAACTCTCATATTTTCTCATCATTCACATTTATGCTTTAATAACATAACATTAGTGAAGCAAAAAATATATAACTCAAAAATATATATATTATCATGTATGAGCAAAAATATACTTCTTTAAAAATATTCTTATTATTTTGATAATCAGATAAGATCCTTGTCACATCATCGGGGAGGATAGCAATCAATGCAATTAATAAACCCCAAAGTCTATTATCAGACAGAGGTCCACCACCAAAAACTGTTTTATGCACTTTAAATGGCCCGAGTCCAAATCAAAACCGTGGGAAAGTTCGGAATAGGCGTGTATATTTGCCATCTTTTTCATAACATCACTTCATTATTGCTAAATGTAGTTTCAGCGTAGCCATTTGCCTGTAAAAAATACATTTTGGGGTTTTATTTTTGCAAACATATTGACTGTATGATTCAGGATACTGAAAAGCAGAGTAGAGTGAGTCTTACCCTTAGTGACACCAAAGCAGCTCTCACAGTGAATGGCACGACGGTACACCCACAAACTGTCCCCTGCCTTCAGGAGTCCCAGAGAAGCATTACACACCCCACACTAAAAATGAAAGTAATAATAATAATAAAAATAAAATATACCTTTAAATTCTTTTTCTTGAATAAAACATGAATTCTTTTAAAATTGTTTTGTTTTTATTGAAATTATTGAAATAAAATATGAAAATCCTTATAGTTAAGTAACACTATAATAAGACGCATTTTAATACATTAATAACATCAACAAAAATCGTACCTATAAAATAAAATGTTCATATTTCATACTGCATTCATAGAGTTTTCATAAATTTTGATTTAATGAAAACAATAAAGTGTTACACATTTTAAAAAGGACTAACCTTGAAACAACTTGCATGACAGTTGATATTCATGTCATCCAGGATCATCTTTTCATCTGTGTACATGTTTTTATGGCAGACTGTGCAAATGTCCTTCCCACTTACTACCCTGCAACAAAGTCATATGCATTTCACATGTGCACTAAATATCACGCAGAATTAAATATGAACTTCTTTCCGCTTCCATACCTTTCCGGTGAAGTGTACACAGTCGTAGTGGTTTTTGATGCGAGCGTGTCAGACAGGTAATCAACAGGCCTGTGGACAAAATCACATGACGTAACTAAGTTTACAAACCAGGTCAAATGTAATGAGTAATGTAGTGTTTTACAGCTGTAAATGACAAGATATCTGAATGTGTCAATGTGGATGCTCAACCTGCTCTCTGTGTATGATGTTCTGCTGTAAGAAGGACTTGTGACTGAACTCCATTCATCTCTACATGCATTTAAAAAAGATAAAGCAGTGTAATAAACAACAGATAATGGATCAGGCAAATATGTTTGAATAAGAAATACCATCCTACCTCTCATTTGTAGAATACACGGTTCTGATGGATTTGGAGACCGATACATCCTCGCGA
>NW_015515547.1:0-569 GCF_001515645.1 Sinocyclocheilus grahami | reverse complement strand
CACTCACACATTAATGATGTCCTTTGAAGACTTCACAGTAACCACCTCAGTCTTGTAGTCACTTTAGAGACACAAAACGTGCATTATTTTCAAGTGCATATTATAACAAGTGCAATAAATACTATATTTGTGTGATGAATTAAAATCTTTCTCAACTTTTTGTGGAGTAAGATATTGTTTAAGTTGTTTAGTTTATAAATATGCAAATGCAACATACCTGCTGTCATATTTCGTGTTGGGTGACTTGATAGATGTAGGTATGAGAGTATCAAACAGTTGATCCTCAGTGCTGTAAAAAAGCATTCAGTCAGTGATCTTCTTTGTCTGAAGAAAATCATTGATGGGTGTTTACTTAGAAATATCTTTCAGGTTCTCACCTCTTTGTGGACCGAACAGAATATGATGTTGTTTTAGTGGGTGAAACATCCTCCTTGGTGTAGGTTTTGATGCTAGAATTGAAAATGCTAAGAGGTTAAGAAAGAAGACACTTTTGTTCAGTTTAGTCAGCAATTTATTGAGCAAGACTGTGGTTACGGTACCTTGTGGTGGTCTTGACAGGTGAAGTTGGT
>NW_015515546.1:5027-5290 GCF_001515645.1 Sinocyclocheilus grahami | reverse complement strand
TGTATGCATGTTTCATACGGATTACATAATCTGAGAATATTTGTTGTCCATTTGAATTGATTCATTTGAAAGTAGGCATTTGGCTCTTTCTCTGTATATATTTTCATGTCTGTAAGTCAAGAATACACAGAGTTTTGCACTCAAGTTTACAAAGACCGAGACGGCAGAAAGCGTGTCCTGTTGGCTTTCATTATTTTACAAAAGCACAATGTTTTGTTGTTATGGTGAGTAGGGCTGGATGATATGGCCAAAATTTATATCAC
>NW_015515546.1:0-1098 GCF_001515645.1 Sinocyclocheilus grahami | reverse complement strand
TATATATATATATATATATATATATATATATATATATAAGTTTTATCTTTAAAAACACTAATATTTTAATAACATTGTGAAATGCAATTTTCAGCACTAAAAAAATCTAAAATTGAATACTCATTTTTTTCACACGGTACATTACAATTTTTGCTTAAAAAAATGATTGATGTGTAAATTCACCTGTAGCGTTTAAAAATTATTGATTTGTAGTGTTTTATTTATTAATAAATATTAATTATTTAGTCAAAATAGTATAGATTTTTTTATATACAAAATAATTGTAATATTTAATTTTTTTATTTATAATGGAAAAATATTATTGTTGTTATTATTATTATTATTAGTAGTAGTAGTATTTTTATTATTCTTAAAAATAGAATTATATAAATATAATCATTTATTTATCAGATATTGACCATAACATAACTGCTTATTGTATCAGCCAGCATTTTAATATCAGTGCATCCCTAAAATTACGACATGACTAAAATATCAACTTAAGATCAAATCTACATATTATGATGCCATTTTATTACTGCATTGACTGATTGAGCGCATGATCATTATTAATGTCCGCTGAGCTTGTTCTCCGTCTCACGTGTGTTTTGCGAGCAGTACATGCGTGTGTGGATCCTCTTACACAATCGCAGTCTGTTTGCTTTAGTGCAACGTTTCATATTTCATGCTCTCTGTCATCTGACTGCAATTTCCTTCATTAGCACATGTGCCCATTAGCTTTGATCCGCTGCTGCGAGCACTGATGCATGCTGGGATTGGATGAGTTCCAGAGTGTGTGAGGCTTTCATACTGGACTTTATTAGTGTGGTTTGTGGCTTATATGAAGATAATGCCATGTAATACAGGCTGTAAAGAGACGTATTTTGCTGGAGGAACACAAACTCGTATAGAAAGCCATGTGACGTCAACCTCCCGCTGATAGCTATGTGAGAAAATGAGTCCTTTAACGGCTCTGAACGATAATGACTCAACAGATACAGATTCGTTACAATATATTACTCAATCACTGATGCAATGTGCTTTTCATATTACAGTACTGAGAATTAGAGGTGAAATGTGTTGAACTGGCATTGAAAT
>NW_015515545.1:4933-5290 GCF_001515645.1 Sinocyclocheilus grahami | reverse complement strand
TGTATAAGGTGTGACAGCTGTGCCTCAGATTTTTGATGTTTAATCTTCATTTAGAATTGACATGAGAACTCTTTAAGCTTCATATTTGCGAGCTCTTGGTACTTATTATTTGACCCCTGTTCACTGAATAATGATATGGTGTGAATATGATTTTTCACCGGACACTATAGCATTGTGAAACTTGAATATCTTAAAACATGTTGTAAAAGTAGGCCTAGCCTGCTCTATAAAATATATTTTTTCACTATCTAAATCAGATTCTCAGTCTACATCTAAAATTATACTGGTGTCACATTGTGAGTTGCCATCTGGGAAAGTAGTCGACACAATAAACAGCCACGGGCAGTTGTTTTTTCT
>NW_015515545.1:2769-3148 GCF_001515645.1 Sinocyclocheilus grahami | reverse complement strand
TCTGTCAGCATTAAATTCAAAGGTTTAGGCTACTCAAATGCTGTTTTCCCCTTTTTATAGCCTATAAAAATGTTAGAATTTTTGTGACTTCTGTCCTTTAAACTGGAATTCCAGAATGATCAATTCTTCTGTAAATGTTGGACAAATTAGTGAAAATAAAACCACATTGGGATAGGCTACTAAGTTTAATGCAAACTGTATAGGTGTTTGTTTTCGTTTTTTACCATACTATATGGTTGTTTAGTTAATTGCGACATGTCAGAAAAGGGCAACGTTTGTAGAGTGAACTTTTGTATTTCTTTCTGGAAATTGAATCATGATGGAATTTTAAAGTCTGTATTAGAGAAGAATGCAAGGTACATATAGAGAAATTAACTTT
>NW_015515545.1:0-1173 GCF_001515645.1 Sinocyclocheilus grahami | reverse complement strand
CGAATTCTATAGCGAGAGGGGCACTGTCAACCCCAGGAGAGTATGCTGGGCTGATCATATTCCTAGTAGTGGCTGTTTTTGCTTTATTAGTACTTGTGCATTATTTGCGCGGTCGTAAAGCAACTGTACAGGAATGCAATCCATCAGATTCTGGCGAGTTTCAAGAAACCGTATCTAAGTAAATGATAACTGCTACATGTATATAAAGATGGTGGTAATGTCCCTTTTGTTTATGAATCAATTAATTTGTTTACTGAACACAGTCTGTGAAGGATTAGACTTGTTGGAATGACTGTAAATCTCTCAATATGTCTCTAGCTAAAACTGAAATGTTATGAAAACTGAAAAACAAAATGTTATTGAAAAATTGTTTTCAAAAGTGAACTGGCCTTGTTGTCCTTTTGTAGTTCTCATAGAAAATTCATGTACCCAGAATGACTTGCAGTGTAAGAGTCCATGAAGTCATGAAGACCATGTGTAAAGATGTCAGCATATTTTAGCAGCCCACATATTTTCTTCATTTCGGTTTATTCCTTGACATGTCAAACAACTTCATACCTTGATATCTGTACTGGAGTACATTACCAAAAAGTTGACTGATAAAACATTGCAATGCATAAGAAAAAAAATATTTTACATGTTAAACATCTTTGCTAACAACTGTTTTGTATTGTTACTGCATGTACCCTAAATAAAAGATGTAAAAAAGTAAATTTTCAGGGTAAACTTTTAAGGTTGATCTGCTGCAAAACTGTCAACAACCTTAATGATGTTTACAACTAAACACTGAATGGTTAGATATATCTGTGATATACATTAATTCACTAATAAATAGTGACAGTATTCATGTTTGTCAATGATCCGTTCTTTCAATGGTTACCTTGTCAGATGTTTTTTTTTTTTTCTGTTTACAGCCAGTTGAAACTGCACAATGAAAGTCTGGTAAAAGGAATAGGTATACTTGCTTGTGTAAAAAGTCATAAAAAAGAAGCTTCCATTTTTCAGCATAGTGTATTTTGAAGTAAATTTTGTGAAATCCACAAGCTTTACACAACTTTAATGGAAAGGGTTTAAAATGTTTTTCATGCCTGTTCAGGGAACCATAAACAATTATTGCACATGCACCTATGGAACAGTCCTTAAGACACTTACAGGTGGCAGGTCACAGATACA
>NW_015515544.1:5052-5291 GCF_001515645.1 Sinocyclocheilus grahami | reverse complement strand
CATATCATTTTAGCATATTCATGTTTTGCCTGTGTTGAGAAACAGAAAGAATGTCATCCCGGTGACCGATATTTGAACTGCCTCCTCTCAACCTGCTCGACATTTTGAGTTCACAATGAGCTTACATATTTATTCACACTGTGAGTATTACATTCACAGCATGAGAGTAGTGTGATGTCACTGTGATCATCACATGATCTCACATGTTGACTGGGCTGACTTAGGCTGCAAAAAGACCT
>NW_015515544.1:0-777 GCF_001515645.1 Sinocyclocheilus grahami | reverse complement strand
AACTAATTTTACTCATTTTAAAATAGAAATAGGTCACTACCTGCACACATTAAAAGAAACAAGAAATAACAAGGTGAAAAAAGTGTACAATATTTTAAAGCCTTAAATCTATTCTTTGAATAATTTGTAGCTATTTTCGTATTTGTTTTGATGTTATTGCCCTTGAATGCTGGTTGTTCTAAAGATTGCAATACAATATAAAATAAATACATAAACAGATTATCACGTGATACTTGTTACTCAGCTCCGTGTGGGGCAATTACAGTTTTTTGTCTTAATAGAAAATACATGTTATTAATTCATTTAATAGCTGTTGCTAAGGGGAAGACTGCAGAAATAATAGACAAAATGTCATTACATTTTAATATAGGACTCGCCTAGTTCAGGAAGACAACTTTTTGACGTACAGGAAACAGTCAGTAACATTTACTTTATCAGCAATACAGTTATTAATCAAATTACTAATTTCTAAAGTATTCAAGGCTGACTACATTCAGCAGCATAGTGAAGGTTCTGTAAGATCTCGCGAGAGCTTCCTCGGAGTCTGTGAGATTCTCGCGTCCGCCATCTCTAGGAGCCCGAAAAGTAGCTGAACGCGAAGCGCCTGTCAACAAGTCCGAGGAGTGAGACTCATAAAGAAGGTCAAGCGGGGCTCAGCGCTGACCCTTTATACGTGCCCCCCGTCTTTTGTCAGAGAAGACTTTCATGTGAAAGGAGACAACGGCGGGGAATAAGCCAGACATGTCAAATCTCAGCAAAGGGGGCACTAAAAAAGAC
>NW_015515543.1:4809-5291 GCF_001515645.1 Sinocyclocheilus grahami | reverse complement strand
TCACATGATTAAATTATTTCTTAGCATCTCTTCAGCAAAAAAAATTATAAAAATAGCACTTCCCTGTGTGCGGTGCAATATGTCATCTTTGACTTCCAAAAATAATTATTTACTTACATTTATTTATTTAAAAATAAATAAATAATTAAATAAACAATGTCAAATTTTCTTGCCTTAGTATTTATTTATCATCCTTAATTAATTTTTGTTATAATTTGCAAAAATGATAATATATTCAAATATATTATTTATTATATTTCAAGATTATTTAGGCACTTACTTTAACTCCTATTATACTTTAAATTTGAGATTGTGTACAGTACTACAAATATTGTTAGCTTTTATAACACATTTCTTGTGATGTTCCTAAAGTTACTTTGGATAAAAGCATCTACTAAATGACTAACTAAATGTAAATGTATATATTATGGTAATTTTATTTATTACCAGTAACAGTTACATGAGGCAAAATAAGTTTTAAG
>NW_015515543.1:0-691 GCF_001515645.1 Sinocyclocheilus grahami | reverse complement strand
TCATTCATTTAGTTCAGTCGTTTTCACGTTTTGTTTATTCATTTGCCTGTTTATTGATTAATTTATTAATTCATTCATCTGTCTGCTCATCCATACATTTTTGTTTGTTTATTTATTTGTTTGTTCGTTGATACAGCTGTTGTGAACAGAATAGTGTGTGAACTGTATGTAAACCCTTGGAGCAACACAGGAGCAGGTGTAAATATCACCACAAACATTGAAGACAGTGTCACTCACTGAAGGATTGGTTTTCCTGAAAGGTTAACCACACAGGATGGGCTCTCAGCTCCTGGATATGAAACTCTCAACATAAATAGATAGCCTCATATTTTATTAAATGGTTTGCTGAGCGGTTTTATTGAATCATGTGTTATGAAATTGCACTTAAGAGTTAGCTTTGTCATGAAGCAGCTGAGAATCTGTATTCTCCACAGACTCACTGGTTCGTTGCTGTGTGGGAAAGGGACACTGGTGACATATGGGCAGTGGCTGTCGAGTGTTGTGTGAAGCAGCACTGGGAGACATTTATATTCCGCTTACTGTACCTTTATACTTCTGACGCAGATCTGCAGAAAACAATAGTATTGTGGCTGCTTCTCAAAGCTCTTCTCACTGCCAGACACAACACACTCCCTCTGCAATGATGTCCATGCCCTCTGTCTTTGCCCTTAGTGTCTGTTTTAGGATGCTC
>NW_015515542.1:4305-5291 GCF_001515645.1 Sinocyclocheilus grahami | reverse complement strand
CTATTATCAATGAACATGATTAAACGATGAACAGTTGTATATTTTTTAATTAAAATTAACCTAGAATAAATGCTGTAAAAATGTTGCTAATTGTTTATGCATGAACAAATAATGAAATTGAACATAAGTGTAAAGTGTTTCCAACTTAATTGGCATATAAATTCAGCATTCTTCAGGTCAATATGATAATTTGAATGGTAATTGTAAAAAATCTTACAATTTTTATTAAGATATCTCATGTACAACAGTTTATGTTGTGTAAAGCTCTCATTTTACAGCAGGGGGAGCCACTTATGCTAAAAGTGCATAATGTTAGTTGAAGTTTGTCCTTATGGCAGTTGGAAAGCATTCTCAGACATCTTTAAAACTATTATTATGCAACTATAAAAAAAGTGTATGTTATATTATATATGTGTATGGTATCATTTTCTGGCAGTCGTTTGCTCTGGCATTTAGCAATGACGCTCTGTTTTGTATCAGTTTGTGAAATCTAGAAAAGTTGAAAGTTTTTCCCTAACCACATAAGGCTACATGTTGCATCCAGATTTGGTCTGTTCTGATGTAGACTGCAGTATGTGTTGTGAAGGATCACCAGGGGATGCGACGTCTTGATAATTTGATGATATGAATGAGAGCGACTGCAGCGCATGTCTAAGCAGGATAAAGACCCTCTGGGCTGCTCCCTTCATGTGCTTGTCTCTGTTGCCTGTGTTTACCCAGAGTGCAGGTCTTGAATGAAGTCTGAAAGATACTTGTCAAGTGGAGGCCCTCCTTATCTGCACTGCTGAGCCGTAACACGTCCCTGACAGAGTCCTGAGAGAGATTTTCCGTTTCAGACATCAACCCTAACTCACTCCTTCCTGTCCAGTTTCTCAATGCTAGACTTCTCTGCCGCTCAGAACCGAGAAACAACTGTCTCTCTCACTTGTTTCTGCCCAGACACGGTCCTCGAAGTCTCCTGCAGTCTGGAATAGACCTCATTCTGC
>NW_015515542.1:0-522 GCF_001515645.1 Sinocyclocheilus grahami | reverse complement strand
AACAGTTCATAATTTTGAAGCCTGTAGGAATGTCTGCATCAGTGCTGTTTGACTAAAGTAATGACAAACCTAAGTGGGAAAACCCGAAGAATATATTTAATCGGGTTTTGTTATTCTGTCTGCTCTTGTTTACTGATGCATTAAACCTGTGTCACATCTGTTTCTGTGTTATTATGGATCAAGGACAACTTGTTTGCACACATCTCATAACTTCTGCTTTTGGCATGTCAGCCTGAGTTAGAGGTTCAGACTCTCTCTGCATTTAAAAAGAAAGCCTGTTGACAGCGGAAACAGGATACGATACTGTTATTATACCTGTGCTCAAGTTAATTACAAGCACTCAGCAAATTCCCTGTCACCTGTAAATACAGAAAGCTTTGCTCAAATTCACAAGATCCTTATGCTGTATTTTTCAACCTTATGTCATTGTTTATATGCTGTATACTTTCAAACAGATTTTTCACTGATATGCATTTCAGTGTGAGTAATATGGACTTTTACAATGGTTTTGTAATTTTTTTT
>NW_015515541.1:4683-5291 GCF_001515645.1 Sinocyclocheilus grahami | reverse complement strand
TCACAATTTTTACTGTATTTTTGATCAAATAAAAGCAGCCTTGATATATAAGAGACTTCCTTCAAAAAACAATCTTTGAATGGTAGCGCATTTAGAAACAAAACATTGTTTTCATCCATCATAAATGGATTAAAATGTGAAAACTGCATGATTTTGAGCGTGACCTGTTTGGAAACAATCATAATTTTTACGGTTTCATTTTGTGCTGCAGAAATTACACACTTTTTATTAAATACTTCGCTTGAAAAGTGTGCTGCAAAGTAATGCATGGACATTTAGACATTTTTAAGTGTCCAAATACTTTTGGGTGTCACTGTACGTGTCTTTGAGAAAGAAAACAGAACTCCGTGAACTATCAATAATGCTCACGCTGGCTGGTGAAATCATGCTGCGGATATTTGAGTGTGAATCAGCGTCAGCATCATGTCGAGGGTGTTGAATCTGTCCAGGACATCAGCAGGCTTCACAGAGCAGAGACTGAAACTAGGCATTTCTTTGCCAAGGTTCAATATACTCTAAACCCAAATGGGCGAAGATGTCCTCTTCCGTGTTAGCAGGCAAGAAGGTATTCTGGAGAGAGACAGAGAGGGAACAGTGAGTTGAATGGA